>NC_092424.1:66675886-66828125 GCF_036169615.1 Heliangelus exortis
TCTTGTTTTCCCTTCCCCTCTTCCCCTTCTCCCTTCATGATTTCTGGCAACTTTAGTTCTCCCACTTATTGTTACTTTCACAAATGTAGAATGGCACGGGGCTAGAAAATCCCAGCACGAGTATGATGACCTTTCAGTCATAGTTGCTGCTACATCCCCCTTTCAGTAATCATAAATGTCCAACAATCTAAGTGTCCTTCCTTGATTTTTCTGTCCATTTATTCATACTGCTGTTCTGTCCATTTGTTCCCTGCTACTTTCAAAGAAGGAGCTGGTCCAGATGAAAAATGTCAGTGGAGCTGGTGGTACTATTTTTTTTTTTCTGCTGCAGAGAAGCTGAAAAGTTCCTGCTTCCCTACTCTGTCTGTTGCTCCTCAGGATGTCCATGATGGATTTCGTTCTCTACTTGCTTTCTGATTATGCAGCCTTTTAAAATGCTCTCTTCTATGCTGTTCCAAAGTAATATTTACATTAAAAATAGTACTTCTTTAGAGTAGAATACCATGAATGAATTTTCAGATGCCTATGAAACCCCTTATTTTATGCAGTAATCCTAATATCAAAGGAAAACTTCCTGGCTTTACAGGGGCATGACTGAATACCCAATTACTTCAGGCAACAGGTGTGAAAACTGAGCCGTGTGGGTTTGTTGCTGCATCCACTGTACTAAGAAGACCAAATTTTCCACAGGAAATAGCCAGGTGCATAACCATGAGCCATCCATCCTGTGCTGAACCAATGGCAGTCTCCTTCAAGCTCCTGGCAGTGAGTTGCTGAAATGTTTCAGCAGCTTATTGAAGACTAGGCTGAATTTAAAAGTTGAATGGGCGTTAACATTCTAGGCTACAGTGAATAAAATAAATGTATGGCTCCTAGGCTAGCAAGTGCAGAACTATAAATCTTGTTGAAACAATCCTTTTATTTCTGTGACTGTAAACAAAAAGCAGTAGTAATACCATGACTTCATTCAGATAATTCTCTTAGTTGTTCGCTGTTGTTTTAGTCTGCTTTGGAGACATCTGTGACATTTTACCAGCCAAAAAAATAGTGGTGGATGTCTGAATGAAAAAAACCAAAACACATACATTTTTTCCTTAAGGAACATCTCTGACTTCTGAGTTGTTGACCCACAGTCATCAAAGGGGTGGAGAGATCAGCAGATAGGAAACAGTCTAGATGCCAGCAATTGCTGTCTTTGTTCTTGGCTCTACACAGCTCTGTCTTGCTTTAGGTCCCTGAACGTGTCATTTCATATTTCTGCTTTTATTTCCTCACTGAGGCACTGTTTCTTTCTTTTTAAGTGGAAATCATTACAACAGGGATTTGCACTTTCTCCTATGCTGCGTGTAACAGATTCTCTAGAACGTACTGTCTGGGCTAGGTTGCTTCTTCAACTCTCAACATGTAAACCAGGCATGTATCAGCACCAGTTAATCACATCTGAGAAAGTTCCTTATGCCTGTTCAAGTTGACAGATGCGTTTGTCATTATCATATTGTAAAGCATCTCCCAAGCTTCTATCTTTTCATGGAAGCTTCTCAAGCATGTTTTTTTTTCAGAAGGCTTTCTCAAAATAGTCTCTGCGTTGATACTGTCAGTGGAGGTTTTAATAATTAATAATATTTTCAGTTCTTCCATATGTTTTCTCTTTGTAGTGTAAAAAGCTTTGCACTGAGGAAAGTCACCCAGTATCCCTGAACAAAGAATATATTTCATTCCATTTAATTCCATACATAACCCTACTCTAACTTGTAAGTTCATTTCTGTATAGTGAGAAAGCTGCTTGAGGATTGTCAGATACCTATCTCACTCTCTCTTTAATGTGAATAGTTTATACTCTGCCTCTTTGTGTCCAAAAAATTGTTCTTCTTACTGTTATTTCTTTATTACACATGAACATATACAGAAGATCACAGTATGTGTTCAATGTACTCTCTATACAATTACTTTTTTATAAACCTATTCAGAAGACAAGGTTGCTCTGAAGTACAAGGTTATTTTGAAGTAATTTAGGAAGGCTTATTGAAAGTTGAAAACAAAGGGTCTCTAGGGGGTTTATCAAATATTTAAGGGCCACTTACATTTAAGCCAGTGGAAACTACATAAAAATAACCGACTTTCTCCCAAATTTGTTTCCAAATTATTAGTATGTATCTTATGATATGAAGCTTCCTCAATAATGGGACAAAATATTTTCAGAAAGAAAGTAGTCAGAATGGATATACTTATATTAGGGGAGATTTCTGGCAAAGCAGCAAATTATAGAATTTATCAAAGAAACATATTCCAACACTGTGTTCTTAAGAAGGATTTTGACATCTACAAAAACATTTTTCATTGAAAAAAGAGATTACCAACCAATATTTTCCTTAAATACCTATCAATCTATTCCTAAACTGGTGTCTTCCACAAGGGACAGTTCTTTCAGTAAAGGCTTTTTTTAACTAGTTGATTTATGATCAAGTAGTTTCTACTTCATGTAATCTGCTCTTCATTAAAAACACATGCATTTCAATTACAAACTAAACAAAAAACCAAACCAGTTATTTGAAATTCCATGTGGCATATGCTTTTATATTTCATTTATATACACTTCCTCAAAGAAATGTAACTTCTTTTCCACTATTGTGTCAGGCTTCATGTCACTAATTTGTAACAAGCATGTTTGCTTGGTTTTAGAGTCAGCTTATACTTTGCTTATCTAGTTGCTAAAACCTAATCTTAGACAAAACACTGATAAAGAACTTTTAAATTATTTTCAGTTAGCATCCAATTCACTTATTAACTACAGTATAAGAAATAGAGGCTCAAAGGGGCTTTGGGTGCTATCTGCTATTTCTGATAATTAAAGATATAAACTAAGTAAAACTGAAGGTTACATATGGTCTTTAAAATAAGAAGGAATTTTTTATTGGACTTTGTAACTGGTTTAATACTATTAATAATTACTTTTATATTGTAAAGACAGATTTGCTGCTATTGAGCTAGTAGAATACTTTCCTCCTGATCAATTTATTGGAAGTTGTCATATGTGAAAACCCTGTTGCTTGTTTCTAGTTTGTTAGAAGAGATTATAACATGATTACACTGTGAAATTCCTTGTAGGGAAATTTTGATGGTGATAACAAATCAGACTGTCATTTTCTATGGTGTAAAGAAATCCTGTATAACGATCCATAGAGGGCAGGTGGTTTGGTAGACCCCAAGTCAGCAAATACTTCATCCTTTTTAGCATCAACTTGACAAATTTTGTCACCAATGCTAAACCACTAGTCACGCTTATGCATTTGCCTTTGGAGGCAGAATACTTCACACCATGCATCTTCTCTGCAGATTTCAAGATTTCTATGAGTGTGTATATATTGAAAACAGTAAGCAGAGGGACCACAATATTAAATCAGTATCAAAATGAGTCCAAACCCTGTAAGTAATATAAATAATTAATCCAACACCAGCTTTTTAAAAATTATTTTTTAATTTAATTATTTATTTTGTAAATCTAGGATTGGTTTAAAGTTCAAATAAGGCTATAAAGATTGTAAAGACTGTGCTGCTCTGAACAGGGAAAACACATAGTGTCATAGTGTTCGAATTATGGATATTTTGTTTTTTCCACCTGTACTAATCCCTGTTTTATCCAGACCAAGTATAAGTCATTTACTTTTCATGCAGGTCACTTTCCTCTGACAGTGACAAAAGGAAATGGGTACAGTCTTTACCTGTTCAGGAGATGTATTATTGGCTGCTATCCATTTATTGATGGCATGGAAATCCATTAACTTTACCATCCCTCCTAATGGCATCATATGAAGGATTGTTAAATTGGGCCCTGTGGTATTGTCAAAGAAAGTATGAGGAGATGGGAGAGAGGACCACCTGTCCCTTGCAATTTTCTTTACTTTCACAAGTTTCAATGTCAAGTGGCTCATAAAATTCTATGTCAGAGCAATTTCTGTGTCTTTCCCTTTGCCCTGATGCAAGGATATGAAATCACACATTATTGCTATGTTGTGGGAAGCTGGTTGGAGCACTTTTCAGGAGGTGGCATTCAAGGTAGGCTTTGGGTCAAGGTGGCCCAGATTTGCTAGTTCATTCTGCAGAAAAGATTTTCTGCGAGAGTTTTACTGCTCTAGCATTTAGCATCCTCCCAGAATTTCACTTTATTTAAACATCCATGTTTGGAACACAGCCAGACTCCTAAATGAACCTTGTTGGTTACCTAATGTTTTAAACCCTATAAAATAAAGACTTGCTCTTGCAGCCTTGGCTTCTCAAACGATTCAGTCTGCTTACACTAAGAGAAGTGTTTGTGTTAAAACATGGCACAGAACAGACTAATCTTGGATAGACCTCCACCCCCCTAGTCTTCACTGTAGGCTTTTCTTAATGAAAATATTTTGATCTGGGAGGAAGGAAACCTTTGAGTAGCTGGCTGACTTTAACTCCTTGTGACATTTCTGTATTGTTTGTTTGACATTGTTTGTGCTTTGACTGTGTATAATAATAGAACTAGATATCACCTTATGTAACAGTTAAAAAGTTGGGGTCACTAGCTGTTAAGATATTTCTGTATTTAAAACAGTGTAAGATTACTGTTACATCTGCAGAGGCATTAGTATTTCTGATAAAGTTGCTATTATGTGAACATTATAGTTATTTGTATGTATATGAATACATCTCATATGCTGAAGCTGAAAAAATGACACAACAAATTGGTATTGCAGAAATGGTTTTTTCTGTCAGAAATTTTGTTTACTACTTAGTCACTCTTACATCAGTTTATGGTAATTTTGCTAACCTTGGTTTATGGTAATTGTATCAGTTGACACTCTAGCCTCACATTTTTCTGTTTGGGGAAGGCTTGGGATTGGTTAATTTTAGCTTTTCTTTTTCTGGTGGCTGGAACACATATGTTTTCTGCTTGTGCACAACTGCCTTATTTCACTCATTAACTGTATATTTCAGCTGCACTGTCTGTTTTCTGTGGGAACTGAAGATTTGGTATGCTAATGCACTTTGAAAGACAGAAAACAATACCTCAGTTATTCCCTTAAGACTGCCAGGTTGGTAGGAAGGCCTTTAATAACCTCAGTTTATGTTTTGTTATATGCTGTTGTTTCAGGTTCAATGGATCCAAAGGACTTTCTGAGGGAAGCACAAATAATGAAGAATTTGAGACATCCTAAGCTTATACAGCTTTATGCTGTCTGTACTTTGGAAGACCCAATTTATATTATTACTGAGCTGATGAGATATGGAAGTCTTCTAGAATACCTTCAAAGTAAGCAAATTCCTATAAACTCATTTCAAGGGGTGCCACTATTGTCAATTTAGTAAAAACCCTAACATAAAAGATATAAATTCAGCAGTCTGGTTTAATATCAAAGTTATGTGTGTGGGTGGGAAAAGAGGAAAAAAAGATGCTCATGATTTTTTGATGTGTATTTGAGAAGTAGGAGAGAATCACATTCAGTGTTTGATTCTTGCCTCATAATATCCCACATTTTCCCACCCATTTCTATGAGTAGATGGGAACTTACATGGACAGAATAAAACTATAAGAATCCAGAACGATAGGTCATCATATTTGACATGAAATAGAGGCACTTCTACAAAATGTACTTAACAGCTTTGAAATCTATTACTAGGCAGGTATAACCTTTCACTGTGAATTTGTCCCTTACCTATTGCATCAGGCCTTTTATCTCAGCAGTGCTTCAAAGTGCTCTTTTGAAAGGAAATAATAATTAAAGCTGTGCAGAGTGGAACAGACTAAGCATAATGATTGAACTTCAGGTTCACCCCTGATATTGAAAAATGCTCGATTTTAGTGTTGTTACCCATTTTCAATTTAGCAAATATCTCTGAGATGCTGAATGTCTCTAAAGCTGTAATGATCTCACGAAGACAAAATATTTGCCGTGATTGCCTTCCTGGATTTTTCCTCTGTCTCCTGCCTATAAGACAAAGCTTTGCCAAATAACTCAGTGTTCACCATGACACTTTCCTTTCACCATTTTCTCTGTGGAACCACATTTTAAGTGAGGCTCAGGCCAAGGAGAATTACAGCTCAAGAAATCTCTGGTAGAGGGGCAGTCCCACCTGGACCTATGCAGAGAAGGGCTGCAATGAGCTTGGGACAGATCATCTGCAATTTTGGAGGCATTTAGAGGCCAGAGGTAGCAAGGCACAAATTTCCTTTAAATACTCATCTTTGGTGCCTTTGTATGCAGGTTGCTGCCTATCTGATGGAAAGAGTGTGGCACTTGAGGAAATGACTGCTGGACATGAAAACATTTATTGCACTGGGGAAATAGCTCTGAGAAAGCCAGGATGAGTCACAGCTATTGCAGAGGTGAAAATTTGCCTATTTGTGAATGGAGTACATTTCCAGAACACATCAGCTCTGCAGTCAATTTCCAGCGTATGCAGAGCAGATGCCCTTGCTGTGGGCAGCACATGGGTACAGCCTGATCTTTGTCTAAGAGTTCATTCCTCTAGACCTGCATCAGAGAGGCTGTGGGAAGTCAGGTGGTTTCCAGGCAGGCCTGAAGGTAACAAAAAATGTCCAGTTGAAACCCAGCCTAGTGGTCTCTCTCCTTGTCTGATGGCCTATGCACAAGGGTATAAAACAGAGCTAAGAGGTGGAGGCAGAGATCCTGGTGCCCTGATGGGTGTTGGTCAGAGAAAAGCCATTTCCATCAGTGATAAGTGAGCGATGTCAGCTCTGTGACTGGAAGTGATCTGTACCAGTTGGCAGTCAGTGCACAGCTCCTGATAAGCTTCCTTGAGACTCAGCCACTACCAAAACCAGGCAAACATTTCCATAAGGCTGCTGTCTTTGTGTGGAACAGAGGGAAAATCCAAAGATCATTCTTTTGTTAAATTTCCCCTTCCAGAAATGTATGAGATGTTTTTCTGGTATATAAAAATCCCTAATTTTTTTATGCATAGTCACTATGGCATTCCACTACAATGACAGCTACTTAATAAAGATGACATGTGAATTCCCTGTGCACCCTGTGAATGTATTTTAGGATACTTCTTGATGAACACTGCTATGCAAGGTTATTGAGCTGCCACCAGCATGAGAAAAACGCTACTGAAAACTTTTCTTTATTATTGGATGTGAATGAAATTGTCATAAATGTATGAGTGTTGTTATCAATTCTGATAGACCTGGGGCTTGTTCTGGCAAGGACACAGTCTTGAAGTTCAGTGAATTATTACAGAGGCAATGCTCTCAATTGGGAAAAATGCTGCTTGCTTATTTATTTATTTATTTATTGTCAGGCATCTGTCAATGAGAATATTTTCCTGTCTTTCCTGTGTGAGATATTGTAATTGATTGCTTAGAACACAGCGCAGACCCTAAGCCTTCTTCAATGTTTTCTCTAATAAATTTTTCATATAAGTGTGATAGATTTGTCAAAAAATATTAGTGAAAAAGGACATAGAGGCACTACATTTTCTTTATAGGTTAAAAATAAGCCAGGAGAAGTTTTTATAAACTCTCGAGTAGTGCCTGGAGTGTGAAGTTATATTAACTTTGGGTTTTTTCTTGTAGTTTTTCCCCCTTAAAACACAAAATAAAGGACATGTATAACTATGTGAAAACAGATGTAAATTCTTCTGACCTGTCCTGAACCAGCCAGATGAGAGCTGATGCTGGTCTGGAAACGTCTGTATTTGTATTAATGCAGTGCTGTGCTTGAACTTGTGTGCTTTGGCTGGTCCAACCTGGGATTTTGGGTTAGTCAGAAGTCTTTATGAGATATCCATACATGATTTGCACATCGGATCCCAAAGAGATCTGTACCTCCTGTCTTTTCCTATGTCTTTGTGCACAGATTGCAGCTCCTGATCAGCTGGGGATATTAAACTGAGTCATATAAACTAGTTCTAAAACCCAGGTGCTCATGCAAGGTACCTGTACATAATTAGTTATTTTCTGATTAAATACAGTACTGATAAGTGTCATTTGTGGATTTACATCTTTATCCAAGATTAATAATAATATATGTTGAGGTCTGCCTGCTATCAGAACAGAAAATGTTATATTCTTCTGTGGCACGATGATGGGTTTTCTTGATGGTTAAACCACAGATTTTCACATAGCCTGATTTTTCTCCCTTTCTCTATAAAAGGTCAAGGCACCTATTAAACATATATGTGGGAGAGGAAAGGCTGTCTGAGTCAACAATAAAAGTAAATAATCTTAGTGCTGGATTATCATAACAATGAGTTTAGCCTTGAAAAGGGAGTAGGACTGTACCCATACAGGGTAAATTTAATCTTTTGAAATTAATTTCTTTTACCTGTTCATCTCATAACATCCAGATAAGCAGGAAATTCAAGGCCTGGAAACTGCAGAATAGATTAGTAAACAATAGAATTTCATATTCTTCATAAGAAGTGACTGCAAGGTCAGGTCCAATCAAATGCCAGAACTGGAGGTTGCTATTCATTTCAATGCTAAGACACACTTCCTCCATAGATCTATTCAAAATAAGCAACAGAAAAGTGCCAGATACAAATGTTTTATTTCTTTTACACAGAGGCTGTAGGGAAAATTCACCATCCTCAGTAAGAAAGGAGAACTGCCAATGAACATAGCAGCAAACACTAAACATTTTCATATTTTCAGATTCTGAAAGAGAAAGTTCAGTGCTGCAGTGTTGTGGTTTGGGTGGCCACAGTGCTGGAAAATAACACCTAGATTATCTGTATAAACTTGGAGGATAAATTCTTTGCTCTGAGGAGATCATCTGTCCCCAAAATGCTGCAAAGGCCCTGAGTTTGAGTTCTAATGTGTTATACTCTAATGACTTTTTTTGGGGGGTACATAACTTAGTATTTTTGGCTGGAAGTTTTCATGGATTAAGTCTCTTTTCTTCATTTGTGGAGTCAGGTTTCTCTGCTCAAACCTCTTCTACAGCTCTGAAATCCAGATGTTTATTTCTGGGACTTGCTGATCTTAAAATGTTGGGAATGGCATGCACATTGCTTCAGGAAGTGCTGTGAGAGAAGGAGGCAGCTTGAAAGCAGCTCCTATTGTCCTACTGTTGAGTAGCAGCAACAGAGAGATCCATGTGAAGCTGTCAAATGGACTGCAAAGTGAAAAGTAAAGTTACATTTGACAGCAGATGGCAAATTTCATAGTAAGACTCCTTGGAGAAAAGGAACAAGATGAATTTTGTGCTTTTCCATCTTTAATCAGCTTTGGCTCTGCCCAGTGAATACTGACATTAACTCTTACAGTTTGGGTTATGCACATGGCAGGAAGTCAAACATCAACATTGCTATCAGTAGATATAAGCCTTTTTCTTTGGACATGGTCAGCAGCTTCTTCTGGGCCTAGATCAGCTGCTGCATGTAGTGTCCACTCTTTTAGAGAAGATGGGACAGACATTGGTACTCAGTTATAATGACATCAGCTGTGTGACTGTAAGTAGTGCCACTTACAAACCTTTGCATTTGGCCAGGCTGCTGCTTTACTGCATTGCAGAGCTTTGTTGATTTGTGTTGGCTGTTTGAACCAGTCACCTGTTATGTTGTTCATATCTGAATACTTACAAATATTATCTTTGCCATCTTCTTTTTCAACAGAAGATGGAGGCTCCCAAATCTTCCTGCCACATCAAGTAGATATGGCTGCCCAGGTGGCATCTGGGATGGCTTACCTGGAATCCCAGAATTATATCCATCGGGATCTGGCAGCCAGAAATGTTCTTGTTGGTGAACACAGTGTTTACAAAGTGGCAGACTTTGGACTTGCAAGGGTTTTTAAGGTGAGTTGTGAGAGGGTGTACTGGTTCTACTTTAACCCTGGGGAACAAAGCAGGAGAGTTCAACTACAGTGTGAACTGTAGGCTCTGAATTGCTGGATTCAGGCAAAAGTCCTGCCCAAGAAGGTAAGGACCCCCAGCTTGTTTACTTGTATCCTCCATCTCCATTATCCCATGCAAGGTTAGAAGCTGTCCTGTGCCTTTGTGTCAGTCTGAAGAGGGCATCTTCATGTCTACTTCCCACTCAATCACCAAGGAAGGAGGGCAGGAAATGCCCTCTGCTGCACAACCTTCATCCCCAAATCTGGTGTCTGCCAGATTGAGAGAGATCTTGGGAATGGTGGCAAAATTGTCTTCCTAAGCCTGTAAGGGAAAGCATATAAAAATGCAGTGACAACTATTTTGTCCTTATTCACCTCCTCACTGCTGCTGTGATGCTTCCAAGTGTAGGTAGTAATCATAAAAGAACATTTTTCCTCTCCAAGACTAATAGTGGAGTTCATAAAATGAATTCTCAGAGCTTTAAATCTGACACAGTTTCAAGTTCTTCACCATTGCACTGTTTTTGGTTTGGGTTTTTTTTTTTTTTTTCTTTTGTTTGTTTTTTTTCCTTTGTCTAGCCCTCAAGGATGTAGAATGCCAGGTAACACTGACCAAGATCACCCTAGGAAAAAGCTGTGGCTTAGAAATGAGTTTTCCTACCTCTGGAAATTATTTTATCAGATTTGGAAAGACTTGATTTGCCATATTTTATTGATCTCGATATGTAATCCATAATTTATGAGGTCTTATTGTTTTTATTGATTTATGTTCTTCCACTGAGAAGGAAAAACAGAGAAAAAAAAGCCATTTGCTTCTCATTTGTTTTTTCCATTCAAGCAGAAGAAATTGAAGTTCATAACAGAGTTGGATTTATTCTGTACTAAAGTATAGAATAATGGCTTGACAATGGCATCAGGGGACTTTGAAAGTGCTTTTTGTTTAATTTTGATTCTTCTTGTTATGCATAAGCTCAGATTGCACATTTTTTAAACTGAAAAAAAATATATTTTTAAATGAACAATGCCTGCAATGGATATTTCTCTTCTGTCCTCAATAGGGAGGGTAATAATTTACAGCTGTTGACATTTCTTGTTAAAACTGAACTTTACTAAAATACTCTGTCATAGATTCGTGTTGGCAGACTTTCTTAGGAATATTCTGGCTTCTAAGCCAAAGCTCTAACATGGTTACATGCAAAGATCCCAAAGGACTAGGTGTGAGAAGTGAAATCTATATTTCTGTATGTATTGATTAATGAAATAATTTCTTGTTTCTAGAGATGAGCATTATGGTCTAGACTCCAGCTGTGTCACTACATACATTCAAAACACTAATAACCAGTCTTTTCAAACCCATAGGGCATTATAACTTGGAAATGTACTTTCTGTATTAAAAGCAATTAAACAAAAAAAATCTTGTACATGTTTTCCTGGATTTGCATGTGAAAAACTTGACCAAGGCTTAGGCATCGCTGATGTACACTAAGTTATATTTAGGAATTAGAAAGAGAATAAATATTCATAAAGTTTAGATGTCTGTGTTATAAAGATTTGAGGATATGTTTCAACAAATTTTTCTTTTTCTGTGTCTTTCCTCTCCACTTTACATGAATTAATTGGACCCACTATAAGCTAATATGCTAATTTGAATCACTTGGAGTTTGTTCTTTGTTTCCAAAAACGTGCTTAAGTGATTGTTAGTGGCCCTTCAGCACCACAATAAATCACAGAAGAAAGGTTCCAAAATTCATCAGCTCTTGTTCTTGCATTCTCTGCTCACCGAAGGCCAGACACGGAGCCATGTGGTCTCTAGTTTCAGCAGGATGCTTACACTGCCACTCCTGACAGACTCTTGAAATCAGGTCATAATTAATCACAAGCCACTGAAATGCCGTGTGGTCGCTCAAAATGATAAATACTTCAGAAGTCTCTTATGAACAGGAGCATTTCTCAACTGTAAAGCCCAATTCAACAATAGACTTCAGTAAATTCTTTAATACGGTTAAAGGCAAGTGCTTGGCTAGAAGAGGATAAGATTAAGCACGTTCTTAGCTTACTCAAGTGGTTAAGTGCTCTGCTGAAGCAGATACAAAATCAGACTTGCTTCGTTTTACCTCTGACAGGTAGAAAATGAAAACGTATATGAACCCAGAGCTGAAACAAAACTCCCAGTGAAATGGACAGCTCCAGAGGCAATCCGCTACAACAAATTCAGTGTGAAGTCAGATGTCTGGTCATTTGGAATACTTCTGTTTGAGATAATCACCTATGGGGAGATGCCTTATGCTGGTAAGTTCTTTTAATGAAAGAATGATGTTTATGTTTTGTTGCTTTAAGGGCCACATTAAAAAAAAAAAAAAAAGTTGACTGACTATACTGTGGGTATGTTAAAGGGTTAAAACTCTAAATACAGAAGAAGGCTGTTTGGATGAGGCCTTTTTAATGGCTCAAACCTTTTGGCTGCCCCAGCCTCACTGGAAGCTTTCCAAAGTCTGTGATTAGAAGCCATTCAAGCTTCCTCTCTCTGGAGTCAACCTGCAATGCATAGGAACCCAAGCCAGCTGGCTTTTGCCTCCCAACATCAGATCAAAGATGGCAATCCCTGGAATGTGGAAAAGGGGAAGATTTCTCTGTGCCTTCTCTGGTCTTGTATATTTTTTTCAAATTTTTTTTGAGGATGCCTCATGGACAAACAGAATATTGTGAAGTGCTGCACAGACACTTCTGGAAGGAGTTGTATAAAGCGTGAATCAAGGTGGTTTTACCCTGATTTTTTCCTCATATTATACTATTGCAGTGAAGAATCTTCATAAAGAGAAGGATCAAAAGAATTAAGAATGAAATGTCACCAACCTCAGAAGTGTATTTAATAGTATGAGGAAAGCTGTTATTCCTAGCTATATGAGAAATGCTCATGGAACCATGGCTCCAGTAACACAAGATATCAATGAAATGATTGACTGTGACTCATTTTTTTTGTGCTGTTGAGGAGAACACAAGGGAAGGACTAAAGAAAAAAAAAATTATTATTCTCCATCTATACAGGCCTGAGGGCTGTTGCATAAGCCATAAACTACATTTCACAGGGTCCCAAACTTGTATTTTCTATAAAAGGAAAAATTGATTTTGCTTTTTTATTCCCACCCTCACTTCCTGTGAAACCCACTCTCACTTATTCTTGAGAATAAGGAAAAAAAAAAATCATCAGCTCTTTCTTATATAAATTATGTGTGTTCATATGTGAAATCACATGTAAATAAACTATACCATTATAAATGATATGTAACACACTGATGCTTGGTATTGACTGAAAATGTTTTCAGCATCATCCCTTTGCAAAGACAGAGTTTACCTGTAGCTCTACAGTAGAAAATGCCTTTTTGCCATGACTATGTGCTTATTTATTATTACTTTCAGGAGAAGAGGTTATGTTGATCCATGGTGGCAGTGGGTAATGAACAGAGGAAACACCATTCAGAGATCTAGTGAAAAGAAGTAAAAATTATGCAATACAAGATTTAATTTGGAGGAGAAAACTGAAAGGGAAAGGGATTATAGACTTAATGTATGAAAGTATAGCAAAGGTAGGGAAATGGTTTCTTTGTGACCTGAGGTGATAAAGCAGGCAGAATGCCATTGGATAGCTGCACCAGAGGAAACTTCAAACTGATAGTAATTAAAACTTTCTAAATGTGAGGAAAATTCAGCAGTGGAACAGACTTTCTTGGGTGATTTTGGAGGCACCGAGACAAGAGGGATTTGGGACCAGTTTAAGTGAAACAGATGTTGGAATAACTATGGAAAACATGGTTGGTAGAGGAAAGGCCTCATACCTGGGTGAATGCATTGGCTCTGCCTCTCAGATGGCTCAGTCAGGGTGAAGGGGCTGGCAAGTCCTGAAGAAGGTTTCTAACTGCTGGTTTGGGAGCCTCCAGTGACTCCCCTGTCCTGCTGCCATTGAAGAGAACCTGCCCATGTCAGCTCTGCCCTCGGCATGGATGTGCCTCAGGAGAGGGCATCCCTTTGCCTCACCTTGGTAAGAAATAGAGACATGCAGCATCACTTAATAAACCCTGAGTAATCCAATGAACTCCTTTTGGTTTGCAGGCATGCCAGGACACCAGGTGATCCAGAGGGTGGAAAAGGGGTACAGACTTCCTCAGCCAGAGACCTGCCCACTGCCATTCTATCAGCTGATGCTGCAGTGCTGGAGCGCAGAAGCGGATGAACGTCCCACCTTCAGGGCCCTCTGCACGGAGCTGGAGTCCTACTTCCAGGCTGACTCCCCTTCCTACACCCAGGCCCAGACTGTGGTGAAATGAACCCCCAGGCTGGGGCACGGGGAGAGACACTGGCCAACATGGCTGTGAAATCAGCCCTACCTCAGTAGTGGAAGTTGTTAGGGGATGCTGAGGAATTCTGGGACATTGTCATCCCCACGCTGAGAGTCAAAAGACACATAAAATTTTTTGCTGCTGTCAAGTATTTTGCGAGACTAAGCATCAGGAAGCTGATGTGGCAGGGTCTTCTGAAAAATGGAATGTCTTCTATTTATTTTTTTAAATATCAGATTGCAGGAATAAACAAATGAAATGAGTATTGCTCAATAACCACATTTTTGTAATTTCTTTATTGGAATGATCATTTGCTGTTCCTTAATTTTTTTAATTCCTACAAGGTTGTTGTCATGAAGGAATGTGATGGCTCTACACAGCAGGATCTGTGCTTCCAGAACCCTCTCATTGTGAAAAAAAAAAGATAATAATCTTGTGACTGTGATAATGGCAGAATCCAGGTTAATTGTGTTGCTTAGACTTGAAGTACATGTGCTTTTGCTATATCAGAAAATAAAACAGATGTTCATGGGAGAAAAGGAGTTATTTTGTTTTGTGGATGAAGAGTGATCTTTTTTAGTTTGTCTTTAACAGAATAAACAAAATTATCAGGTTATTGAAGCTGTTCATTCTTATTGTTATTAAATGGTGCCACAGAACCAATGAAATATCATCTATTGAATCATAGAATCATAGCATGGTTTGGGTTGGAAGGGGCTTTGAAGATCATCCAGTTCCAACCCCCCTGGGGCATCCCCCAGTAGGTCAGATTGCTCAAAGCCCCACCCAAGCTGGCCTAAATTGTAAGTATTTGTTTTATGGTTCTTCCTGTTAGGGATATTGAAGCAAAAAAGTATTTGCACATGAACTCAAGAGTGCCTTCGCCTTTTACACTGACACCCTTTCCTATCCTGCTGTCCAAATCACAGACCCTCTCTACCAAGACGGGTCCCAGAGCAGGTGATTTGTGGAGGAATCCATGCTTCCACCTTCTCCATAAGTAACTTTAACATTGGAGATTTAAATAAAAGTGACCCATTTTATTTTGTTCCATTGGGAAATAGAGCCCAGGTGCTCTTGCTAGTAGTCATTACAGATAAAGATTTTAGGTTTTTTGCAGTTTTTCTAATGAACTACAACATTGGTTGTGCTAAAATCTGCTATCACCATGATGATTTTATGTTCTAAATCATGAAGCTTAGAGAATTTTTCATTTTCATTTTCATTATTTACTTATTATTCATCAATTAATTGTTCAACAACATAAACCAGGAATTGAGAGCTGTACGCTGTTAGCAGAGCGTGAGCTCACTATCAGTTTGCTACCATTTTCCTGTGATAAAAAAAAAGAGTATAAATAAATGAAAAGACTCATCACTTTAAAGGGTTGGCGGCTTTTGTTAAATATTTTTAATTTTCCTTTCTTCTCTTTGTACTTCAAATCTACTATTCTCAGTGCCTTGCTTATAATTTTTAATTTCCTTTTCTCCTCTGCTTTTGGAAGCCAGCACACCTTTCATATGCATCTATGTACTCACTATTCAAAACACCTTTCCTTATTTATTGTTTTTCTCCTCTTTGTATCTTCCTACACTTAGTGTATTTATAGTGTTCCATCTCTGTTCATGTTCATTTTCTGCACAGTGTTTCTACAAGCCCTCTTTATATTAATTACATGGCTAAAGCATAACACAGTGAAAATTAACTAGCTGTCATAGCATCCAAAATTAACTAGCTGTCATAGCATCCATGTGATTTTGGAAAATAATAATCCACTCTGAGAGTAAAAGAGGTTAAATGTATTTGCCAAGCCCATCCTGACAAGAACTGGCATGGAAGAAACAGGGAGAGTCCTTGGTAAAGTTTCCTGCTATCCTCTGTCCATATTTGTTTTGAGATTCATGCTAGCTACTGGCTCATGGCCCCAAGAAGATGTTATTTATGATTATCAAACCTCCATCAATCCACAGGTTTCTCATCTGGCTAGGAGCTGTTTTAAACACTATTACAGTATGAGGTTAGCAAATCCCACAGAGTAGATTTATGTAATAAGAATAGGAATGCTGTTATTTGGGATGACTGCTGCATCAAGCTTTGAATCTTGGTGTGCAAGCAACATTTCTAACATGATTTTTCAGACTTAAAACATTAAGAACGTTGCAAATAAAAGCTGAGTTTGCACAACTCAAAAAAATCCTGTTGATAAAATAAATATAAGAATAAAAAGTACAGTTGTGTGCAGTTCAGAGGAGATGAGTTGCCAGGAAAAAATAAAAACATTAACAGCAGGGAAATAGCAAAATTTTCAGAATTACAGATTATACTGGCTGGTCCAAGCTGCCCTTTGCCTGGCGTAGACGTCAACAGGATCTTGCAGGACTCCACTGAAGTAACACTAGAAACCTGTGTGAAATAAATATCTTCCTAAACCTATATTACTAAATAGAGAATATAAGGTCTATTCTTCCAGCTAAATTGAACATTTTGTCTCCTTAATTTCTCCTATAATCAAAGGAGAGAGACGTAAATGAGATGGTGAATCAATGCAACAAATATGCATTTCTTCTCTTAAGCACTCCTGGGGGGTTTCTTTCTTTTTGCTTCTATAAAGGTATATGAAGTGTAGCCTCATGAACCACCTGTAGCCAAAAGGAGCAAGAAGCTGCAAGTGAGCTGCACCTTGCTGAGCTGTGTGAGGAGCAGGCATCCAGGTTTGACAGCCGCCAGGTGATATAGACTGGAAATCTGGTCTGCTGGTGTGTTGCTAGCAGGCATGTTCCCCTGCTGCTGCATCCTCCCATTTTATCTCTTGTGATTTCTCTTTGCGTGCTTGTGCAGATGCAGCTAGTTTGGATCTGCCAGCTGCCTCTGGTATGCTCTGGCTCAGGGTGGGAGACAAGCATCAGCACTGGCTGAAAGCAGGTGTTAGGTTCACTTCTGTCTCATTACTACATTAAAGAAATCAGTTTATCACAGAATCACAGAAAGTTAGGGGTTGGAAAAGACCTGAAAGATCACTGAGTCCAGACCCCCTGCCAGAGCAGGGTCACTCACAGGAGGTCACTAGGAATGCATCCAGGAGGGTTTTGAATGTCTCCAGAGAAGGAGACTCCACAACCTCCCCTGACAGCCTGTTGCAGTGCCCTGTTACCCTCAAAGTAAACAAAAATAATCAGCTCATGTTTATATGAAACCTCCTGTGCTCAAGCTTGTATATGTTGCCTCTTGTCCTATCACTGGGCATAACCGAGAAGAAGCTGGCACCATCCTCCTGGCTTTCTCCCTTTAGATATTTATAAATATTGATGAGGTCACCCCTCATCCTCCTCTTCTTCTCCAAGCTGCAGAGACCCAGCTCCCTCAGCCTTTCCTCATAAGGGAGATGTTGCATTCCCCTGATCACGGTTGCTCTGCACTGGACTCTTTCAAGAAGTTTCCTGCCCTTCTTGAACTGAGAGGCCCAGAACTCACACAATATTCCAGATGTGTACTCACCAGGGCAGAGTAGAGGGGGAGGAGAACCTCTCTCAACCTACTAACCACCCCCCTTCTTATGCACCCCAGGATGCCATTGGCCTTCTTGGCCACAAAGGCACATTGCTGGCTCAGGGTCATCCTTCCATCCACCAGCACCCCCAGGTCCCTTTCCCCTTCACTGTTCCCCAACAGCTCAGTCCCCAGTCTGTACCAGTTCTTGAGGTTGTTCCTACCCAGAAGCAAGACTCTACACTTGCCCTTGTTGTAATTCATTAAATTTTTCCCTGCCCAACTCTCTAGCCTGTCTATGTCCTTCTGAATGCCATCACAGCCTTCTGGGATGTCACCTGGTACTCCCAGCTTTGTCATCAGCAAACTTGCTGAGAAGACACTGTCCCATTATCAAGGTCATTGGTAAAGATGTTCAACAGGTCTGGACCCATCATTGATCCTTGGGGGACTGCACTAGTCACAGGTCTCCAGCTGGACTCTGTGCCATTGATCAGCACTCTTTGGGCTCTATTGCATAACCAGTTCTTAACCCATCTCACTGCAGATTCTTCTATCCCATATTTCCTGAACTTGCTCACAAGGATATTATAGGAGACTGTGTCAAAAGCCTTGCTAAGGCAAAGGTAGACTACATCCACTTGTCTCCCTGCATCTACCCACTCAGTCACAACATCATAGAAGGTTTTCAAGTTAATCAAACTTTATTTCCCCTTGGTAAATCCAAGTTTAATTTGCTCTCAACTTCGAGGTAGCCTGTGCACATTTAGCTTACCCAAGGTGAGGTGAAGCTGTGCAGTCAGTCTTTGTCTTCCAAACCCTCCCACTACTTCCAGCCCACTGGTGTGTGTCCTGTGACTGGTGCATCCCCTTTTCCGAGCACAACTGGAAAGCAAGGAAAGGCAGGAAGGGAGGTATGTTACGGGGCCTGGATATCCACTCATTTTTATCTTCCACTGGGGTGCTCTGAGACTGTCCTGTGCATGGTAAAGCTCCTTTGCCACAATCAACAATCCAGCTGAGCCTGGAAATCAGAAATGCTGCTATGGGATCTAATATTTCCTCCTTCTGGCTTCAATCCATGCACCTGTTTCCCTTATTTTGAATGTCAGTAATCTGCTGTTACACCAGTGAAATGATCCCACTCTTGTATGAGCTCTAACTTTGTATCTCTTTTTACCTGGGCTGGCAGGGGAACAAAGGAGGAGAAAAGCAGCAACAAAATGGAATCATCAAAGCTCTCTAGAGAAGGAATAACATAGAACATTAATAATTTTTTTCAGCTCTTCCCCTGCAGTTTTTTGCTGTCAAATGGATCCTTTACCAACAACAACTGGAGGAAGAAGGTGGCAAAGGGTGATAAACCTTCACAGCCTTCATTTTGCTTACAGACAATGCAACAAGAGAACCTATACTTTTCAGAGTCCAGTTCCATTTTATAACAATTATAGTCAGAAGTCTTTTCTGTGACTTGATTTAAATGAAACATCAAGGTTATAATTTCCAGTTATAGTATGTAGTGAGGTGGCTTTAACTTATTCTTTTCTGGTGGCCTTTTATGTTCAAGGTTCTGCTAGAGCTATCTATTGCATTTGTTTTTACCTGATGGATCACAGAGGAAAAATAATAGATTCAGTTATGAGAAACAGTAATAGATTTTTCAGAACTCACATAAATTTATATGTTTGGCTAGAATAAAAGGATCAAGAAGAGATAAGTTGAATTTTCTACAATAGACCAGTCCTTGTGCAATTCACTTCACATAAATTGCACTGAGATGTCTTTTCTGTAATGTTTTATTTATGTAATTCAGTTATTCTTTGAGAACTAATTCATTTTATGTGGTCTTATAAAAGATAGCTTAAAAGTGTCCAACCAGAAGAGAAGAATCTCTATTTTTCTTTAACTCTCCATTCTTCAGGAAGTTGCAGAGCAATACAATTGAACTGTAAGTATTAGGGAGTCCCTAGTGCTTATTTTTGTCTCCTATTGGAAAACCTTTGCTCACCTAATCTGCATTCAAGAACTTATGGAGGGATAATAAACATGTGATAAGGCATTAGGGAACCTTCTATCACTTGTACTGCTTGCTTTTTTTTTTTTTTTTTTTTTTTGGTTCTTGTGTCTCATACTTGCTCCCTGAATGACTTGACTATGAGCAGCAATTTTCTTTGTGTAAATTTGTAACTTACAGCATGCAAGGGCCTGACCCAGCATAGTGCATTATTTTATTGCTCAAAACTTCTGTGCATGGAAAGGACTCATTCAAGTGATTGTTCTTCATGCTGTCTTACATGCTTCTGTTTCACAGCTTTGAAAAGTCCTGTAGCACCACTTAGTACACTAAGTGCCCCCTATGGTCACTGTGACTCACTGCTCAGATATTTGCAGTGTACAGAGCCTGGAGCAGATAAAAATGCCAAACATAACAGTTGTGCCACTGTGCTCAAGGAGAGAGACAGATGGGTATGGAAAGCTGTGTGGGCTCTGTTCTGTTTCAACAACATCTGGGTCAGATGTGTTCTCCAGTGTGTGACAGACGCCCAGCACAGTCACCTGCTGCAAAGTTTTGCCGTGATGAACTCTGCATATGCTTAAGCAAAATACTGAACTGAGGTCTATGAAAAAGTCTTAATTTTATCCACACTTACTATTAGCAGGTTCATGTAATTTTTTTTTTTTTTTTCAGGTTTTTCAGGAACGACTGACTAATACAGAAGAAAAAAAATCAATACGAGAAATTACATGTATAAACAATTTGGGAAATCACTGGAAAGTACTTTGGCATTTTAATCATCACAGCTACGTTGTGCTGAAGAATTCAGTCCTTCTTTATTTTGGTACTGAGAAAATTAAAATGTACATTTGAAGAATTCAATATCCTAGAAATGAATTTTGGCCAGTTCCTAGATCTAAGTAACAACAGAATTGGAAAACATGCTAGAAACTTCACCCTGGTTCCCACCACTATTTTCAACAAAATAAATTCTGCTAAAATTAGGCAGATATTCCACTTCTTTATTTCTTTCCCCAGCCCCAGTTCTTAACCAGTATTATTACAGAAGGCTTGTAACTCCCACAGAGTAAAGAAAACTTTTTAGTCAAATTTTAGAAAGAGGTTTTTCTGTTCTTTTTTGAACATTAAAAATATTTAAGCCTTCAAAATTATTCCCAAAACTATTCTGAAAAAAATATAGTGTTTTTCATACTTTTACAATTACTATTGTCTATAGAAAAGATGGCAATGTTTCAGAGCAAAGAGAAAGTTGCTGCAGAATTGGTTAAAAGTACTCTTTGACTAAACTGGCTATTTACACTGCTAAAGAAAAGTGCATTGCACTGTATTATTTTCTCAAATTGAAATAAAAATCTGAGTATACTTATTGGACTTCTGTGCTTTAAGATACTAGGGAATTTAAATACATATACAGAAACATCAAAACAGTTTTATTTTTGCTTCCTGTCTCCAAACATGCCAACGTGTTATTGCTCATATATGGTTTTCAGCATTGTTTTTTCTCTCACTCTTTTTTCTATTTTTGATATTTTAAAAAATATATTGAATGTTTTTATACTGTGATTAGTTTATTTACGTTTGCAAACAGGGAAAATCTGTTCACATTCCAAAGAGCTTCATTACTCTGCCAAATATTTAAAATTACTAAAAATAGAACACAAGGCACTGAGTTTTATGTTTTATTCCTATGCTGCAGCTTCTTATAAACATATATTTGTCCAGCCCGTGACATCACTAGCATCTCAGTTCCACATTACTCTCAGAAGACAAAAGAATGAAAACTGAAGTTGCATGTTCTTCTAGAACTCCTTCGTTCTGGGTTACTCTGCACTGAAATCAAAGTTTTAAAAAAGTCTATTTTTCAATGTTCCTTTTAGATCATCTTCTAAATGTAAGCACTAGGGCTCCAAGGTTAGCCATGTCACCTGAAGACACACTATTGTATCAAGACTTCTGAAAAGTCTCTCTCCTGTTCCAGTTGTTCCACCATCAGCATTGTCTGTCTCCTTAGCAAGCTGGCTCTCATCCATGCTCTCAACTTTGCCTGATATCAGATCTGTTATTGAAAGAAAGACATGCAGTAACAAGTTAGAAGCCCACAAGTCTTCTCTGATTTATTTAAGCGTCTCTCTGCCACAGATGTATACATTGAATTAAAATAGACTCCTGTTGTGGTTTAACCCCGGCCTACAACTCAGACCCATGCAGCTGCTCACTCACTCTTCCCTGGTGTGATGGGAGAGAGAATCTGAAGAGCAGAAGTGAGGAATCTCCTGGGTTGAGCTAAAGCCAGTTTAACAGGTAAAGAAAAAGCTGTGTGCAAAAGCAAAGCAAACCAAGCAATTTATTTGCTTCCTGCCATTTGCAAGGAGTCACTCAGCCATGCCCAAGACAGCAGGGCTCCATCATGCATAATGGTTACTTAGGAAGACAAATGGCATCACTCTCTCCCCAATTTCTTCTTCTTGCCCCCATCTTATATGCTGATCATGAGACCATATGGTATGGGATATCCCTCTGGTCAGTTGGGGTCAGCTGTTCCAGCTGTGTCCCAGTTTCTTGTGCACCCCCAGCCTACTCACTGGTGGGGTAGTGTGAGAAGTGGAAAGGACCTTGACCCTGTGTAAGCACTGCTCAGCAATAACCAAAATATCTCTGTATTATCAGTACTGTTTTCAGCACAAATCCAAACCAAACCAGCTCTTATGAAGAAAATTAACTCTATCCCAGACAAACCCAACACATTCTTACCCCCTTATCCCACACAATTTATATCATGCTCAGGTTCCAGACTACCCAGTACATCTTCACTAAACCCAGCCACCCTTTCCATCCTTTGATCTAATACACAGCTATGACCTTAGTCTATGGACCATCCCTGTAAAATATCCGCAAATGGCCACAAACTGTCCACTGAGTTCATTTAATCCACGACTTTGGGCTCCATCTGTCACGTTCTGGCTCAGGACAGGTGAGGTGGCGTGTTGCATGGAGTTATTGGGCACCAAAGCCAGGTCAGGTCATGATGCACTGGCACTGCTTCCTGTTTGGCTGTTCCCCCACTGATTTGTGTGATTCCTGCTATAGTAATCCCTATAACTCAAATCCTTACTTCCAACAAAATATATATGCCTTTTCCAGTGCCACTGACTTTGTGTATTAGCAGAAGCAGATGAAGGACTTGGGGAAGACAACACAATTTATCAGGAAAGTATGAGGAAACAGAGAAATTGAAGAGATAAATTATTTGGGTTTTGGATCAGTTATTCATTTACATTTTCAGGTTTGTACAGATATTTTAAATTACCTTGTCCACTTTGAATTTTATTAAGCTTCTTTTGGCTTCACAGGAAAATCTGGTCCTAGCCAAAGCCATTACTAATGTCTAGGACATTTCAGTTAACTTTATTTTAGCTTGGCAAACATTACTTTTAATGTCAAACTGGCCAAGTTATCCAAAAGTTGATAGCATTCCTATGCTAAGCTCATTTCCCATCCGTCTTGTATCTTTAGCCCTGTATAACCCAGTAATGCCACGGATTGCTACGTGGGGTCAGTGGAAGGATGAAACAGCTTCAGGGTGATTCAATAACTCTCCCCATCCTGACAGCACAGTGGTACATGGTTTTATTACCACATGTCTGGCTTGGAAAAAAAAAACATTCCACTTCAGGAGCAAGAAATGTAGCTATGATTTTCCTCTAATCAATTGTCATGCTACTAAAGAAATGTATTTGCTAATTCCTGCCTCATTCAGTGATAAGATATTTCACTATACTTGTGGTTTCTGGAGGCCTGATAAGATATCACATCCTCTTACAGGTTCTAATGCTATAAAATAATTTTGTGAGGTTTTTCTTTTCCGCTCTTGAGATAAGAGATGTGGCTCCAGCAATCAATTATCATGTGAAATTATTCTCAAGGGCAGAGATAAAACATCCAGAGTACTAGACAATAATAATAATTTATTTCTTTAATTCTTCACATAACAAAATTAGAAGTTAAAATGAGATATTACACAAGATTTATTTAGGATGGATTTTGGAACTTTATTGCAGGAAACATAGTTATAAATTGTTTATTAGGTTGGCCCTTCCTTAGCCTGATCTGTGGAATGACTGTGTTCTCAGCAGTAAATTCTTAATGTACTTTTCAGCAGTATAATTTAAATATAGTGCAAGTATCAAATATTGATTTGGAGTTAACTTATGACTGGTATCTAAATCATAATAGTGATGTTTAAGACTAAAAACATTTGATGTCTTAACTTTACTATCTTTTATATTTAATGAGCAAAATTAAACTTCTGTCCTAAAATTGAAATTTACAGTTGCATAACCTCAACGTGAATACATTTCTGTGACTATGAAGGCAGCTACGAAACCTTCCAGTACCTCCAACAGGGTCTTTGAAATGACAAAACAGTGACTTTCTTTATGGTATATCCATGCTTCAGGCAAAGGTGTGATTTTTCTTCAGTGTTGATGTAACAGAGAAAACTTGACAGTTCAAGATAATTTGGGTACTCATTGCACAGTTGTAGGAAACTAGAATATATTACCAGCCTCACAGAGAAAGCTGGAGCAATGTATCATGGGGTTAGTCTCTGCAGTTTTGTGATGTTTCAGCCTCACCATTAGCAACCCCTGCACTATCTGGTAAAGATCTATTGCATAGGCTAGCACAAGTTTCAACAGCTGCAATGAAGACACATGTTCTCTCACTTTTGAGGAACTGTTAAGGAAAAGGTTAAATTGTCTAGTCATCCAATTAAAGTATTTTGGCTTCAAAACTGAAAGTTTGATAAATAGTCTCCTGAGAGGCATTTTGGGCTAGCTTTTAAAATGCAATTGTTTCTTACCCATCATAGGCAACTCGAGAGTTCAGTGTATGTCAAATGTTCAGCTGGAAGCTCTTACCCTGTGTTACTGGGGATGTGCTGTTACCGGGTTCAGTTAATAGATGAGGAATGGCCTGTACAGACTGCAGGCTTCCTTTTGATTTGCAGTGTAAAGCACTGAAAATAGCTTATCTCCCTTAAGTGGATGAAGGTGAGGGGAAAATACAGGCAGAGAGAGAGAATACATCTGGGGACAATGTGTTCAAGCCTAAAGACCATCATTGCAGCCAGGAGTCCTCCTCCAGATGGACCCAAGATAACAATGCTGGGTCTCCTTGCCACATCACCTGGGTCCAGTAGAATTCAGGTGTCATCTGTTGATTTTGGGTAGAAAAAAATAATCCAGAGAAACCCATTAAGTTTTTTTTCAAAGACACAAATTCCTTTTGCTGTTTGTCTGCCTTCCCTTGTGTGGCACAGGAGACAGTAGTACTCATGTAAACTTTACAAAAGGCTTTCTTCAAAGTTCACATGGTGCATAAGGTCATCAAAGCTTAGGTGGGACAGTCTCTGTAGTGAGTGCAGCAATGTGCCCTGCATGGCATTAGAAACATCCCTCCCTGTCTCCCTGCTTTGAACACCCAGGCTCTGGCAGAGGGCAGGGGAGAGCAGACCCCCACATCTCTAGGCACCTAATGGCTTACACTGACTGCTTGGTTTCTACTGTAATAAATAGGAAGCTATGAAATAGTAATAATATAGCTCAAGTTTTCACATCTAGATTAGAAAGCCTGGCCAAGAAGCTTATTCTTTTTTGGAGTAGTTAGTCATAAACCCAAAATACCAAGATGAGATAGATGGCTTCTCCTCAGCACATGCCAGCAGCAGCCTTGCAGAAAAGCCTGGGAGAAGCAGGGCAGTGACTGTGAGCTGGGGTTTTAACACCCAGGGTGAAGGGAACAGGCAGGGCAAACATTGGCCCTGTCTGGGAGAGCCCTGCACCAGACAGCAGGCTGGTGGTGGGAGAGAGCTGGTGAGAAGGTCTGGGCTGCTTTTGGTGTCACCCAGCTCTCCCTGGAGGGAGTCATTCACTTTCTATAGAGGGCTGGTAGCTGAAGGAGGGAGCAGTGACCCTACAAGTTGTGACTGCCAGGGGATTTCCAGCCTGAACCCCACTCCTGGCGCACTCCTGACCTTTTTTCATGCTCCATGTTTCAGCTTAAAGGGACACTCCAGTAATCCTGCAGCCACTGCAAGTTACATTTTTTTCTTCTTTTTTTTTTTTTTTTTTTTTTTTGATAACCAAAATAGATTTAGACTGGATGCCCTTGCTTTCTAGTCTCCTTTTCAGAGAGGAGCTTAGATGTGGTTGGATCCAATCCTCCTCACAGTTCTCGGTTTCCTTTTGAAGGTACAGTTTCCCTTTGAGAGTAACAAAACGATGGCCCCCCTGGACCATCAGAATACCCCTTGATCAGATTAAAGCAAAAACATGTCACAAGGTCTGTTTCTCTGCTAACAAAATAGCAATTTTATTGTTTTAACAGCTAAAGGTTATTTTATAGCAATTCTTAGGGGAAACAAGTTACCCACAAGTATGTGTATATATGCATAGTATGCATATATATGCATAAGGGAAACAAAATTACAAAAGTATGGAGGAGTGGGGGAGGAGTTTGTGTGTGAAAAAATAGAGATAAAATCACAAGTCCTGGGTCCAAGCAGGATCAGCAGCCAACGGGGGAGGGTTGATGTTGATGTTGATGTTGATGTTAATGACACTCCCCAAGTCCACCAACACGGTCCCTCATTTTATAGGCTTGTATCCTTTGGTTCATAAGGAGTAAGCGTGGTTGAGTCATCACAAATAAGCATCTAGAATGGGCTTCATCCCCTTCTGCTTATCCATGGATTTTATCCTCAACATTATGATTACCAGTTACTGTTAAGGGTTCTATCAGAGTGTGAAGTGGTTCCCATGAGGGGAATTACAACAGTTACCTCATCCAGTTCCTTCCAGTGGTGGTAGTGGTTTTGGTATGTGTGCGGTTTTGCTTTTCTTTGTTTTGTTTTATTTTTAAATTTGCTTCTGCAAAGGTGTCAATGTTTTAAGTTACAAAACAGCTCAGGAGGCAATGTAAGACCTCTCCTGAGCGGAGACCCCTGCATGGTCAAAGTCCCTTTTTGCCTCAATATTTCACTAAACAACTTTCAGTTACCATACTAAGAACAATATTGACAAGAAGGTGTTTACTGACACTGACATTACCTGCTGTGATCCTTGTAGCTGTTACTGCAAAGCCCTGTTAGTCTTGAACTTGAATTCAACCTTTAACATTTCTGAGAGAAAAAATTTCCTTCCAGTCTTTACAGACAGGGGAGGAGGATGAAGGACAAACACTGGATGCAGAGGCAGATATTTGCTAGCATTTTATTATTTGATTCCTACTCCTTCTCCTTCACAGAAGCTCATTGATGCTCAGGAAAAAAGTAGAGCAGAAACACAGTGGTATAAATTATTAAGGATGTTGCTGTTTCCACAAAGAAGCCAGGAGTACTCTGCCTATAAGGCATTAGCGTGACATTTTTGAGTTGTGGAGGGTGGATTAGGACAATAAGGCTTAAGAATGAGAAGAACACTTCTATGGAAACAGATATTAAAAAAAAACAAAACCACACACACAAAAAACTACAAACAAACCTGCTTTATCACTGACTTGCATGCAGGTTTCCACAATGAGTCTGGGGGAAAGGCACATGGAGGTGGAGGAAGGGATATTAAAATCTTAGCAAGTCTTGTACATAGGTTCAGGATTTAATCTAGTGCTGCTCTGGGAAATCAGAAAGAGGGTCAGAGACAGAGTCCAGCTGGGTTTCTTTGCCATTCCACTCCGTTTTTTAAAACTGGGGAGTGGTCTGAATGCCCTACTTAAATCGTTGAAAACTCCATTTGCCTCTGATTGACAATTTAGAATCTTAACTCAGTTGTGATCTGCCTGATTTCCCTGGGGACTCCAAAGTACAAAAGGTGCAAAGAAGGTATGATTTTTAATTTTTTTTAATATTTTTTTTTATTTTTAATTCAGGAGGTAGTAGCAGTATAAGGATGTCAAATTCCCTCACCTGATAGAGCATTTTTTTTTTTTGGTTGGGAAGCCCTATGGCAATGTCAGATGCCCTCTATTTAATGACATCCCTGTATCTTAGAACTATAATACTCTTTTGGACACTGAAGACAGGTTTCTAGGCAAATAAAATATTTCCCAGGACAATGAACAATGTCTCATGCTGAATGGAGCAACTATGTAGAATTTATGAATTTGTCACAGTATTTTTTGACTTTGTACCTTTAGTTCAATGTTTCAAATCTTTGACTCCTGTGATTTAGCCCTGTGGCCTTTCTCTTTTTCCCCGTAGGAGATTCAAGTTTTCTTTCCCTAATACACGGTTTTCTGCAAAAGCAAGGTTTGCTACCTGTATAGAAGCTGAGGATAAAAGTGATGCTCACAAAAGGCAAGCCAACAGAACAGATTTCCTTCCTCCCTTTTTCTTTCATTCTGTGTATAATTTGTATATAATACTATTTCATTTCCCAGCTGAATTTTTTTTTTCATTTTCCCCCTCTTGGATTGACATTTTTGCTTCTCTCTGTCCTGCAGTGTATGATTTTCTTTTTTTCTGCTCAGTGTTCCTTTTCCCCTAGATATACAATTCCAATAGTATTTGAGTCAATTTATTAACAGATTAATACATTTGAATTGACTTCGTGTCAATTGTTCCTGCCCACTTTGCCCAGGCAGCATAAGAAAATCACACCATTGATGTTAGGCAAAGGTAGGATTCAGAACTACAGTCTGAGTTTTCACTAAATAGAGGCCTCTGAAATGGAAATACCTTGTGTGGTGTAGATCTGTTTCAGCTCCCTCTTGTTATCGAATGCATGATGGAAATGTTTGGGCTACTTTTTTTTGGAAAATCCCCCCAAAAGGATACTTCTGGCTTCCAGACCTGCTCACGGTACAGCAGGACAAATCTGGGATACTGAATGTCTTTCCTGAGAATGGCAGTGGGGTATTCCTCAGAACATCAGGTCCACATTCCTACTTAGGCAGGTCCGTGATCTCCTGTAAAAGCAAACATCCTTGGTTGGAGGAGGGTGGTTATTAAATCAAAGGAAACCAGGGGCTGTATTTTTCAGTCCATGTAACTTTGAGCTGAGGAGTATTCTCTGCTGTTCACTGCTTGTGTTTGCAACTGGTTAGAAGCTACTATTCAGGCTCTGCATTTGGTTTCCATGCAGTTTTGGTTTTTACTTATCCTCCAAGGTATCTGCTTCTGCAGCCATCCACACATGCAGGTGATGGCTGACAGCACCACTCAGCAGGTCATGCTGGCACCATGTAGCATTTGCTGTGCAGCTTCATGCCAAAACTCTGCTGTCAGAGTGCTCCAAATGTTCACTCTCCATTTTTATCTTGGCTCAAGGAACTTCCACCTCCTGCCACGTCTGCTACTAGAGAGCAGAAACTCGATTCTTGCCATTATCACAGTTCACTAGCCAACTCCCACTACTTCTACCAACTGCAGAATGGGCATGAGCAATCACATTTATTCAGTGTGTTTGCTTCCCACATGTTAACCCAGACATGCCTTTGGCTTGCCAATCACTTGCTACTGTGCCATTAGAATAATACACATAACACTCCTCTGTCTTTTGGATGGAGTCGTGGCTGGCTTGATCTCACCTGTAAACCACTTGCTTGGCTTGATAAGACAGAAGGCTTTGTTCTCTGAATTAAAAACACCAAGTGAAGTGTTAGGCAAAATCCCCTTCATACATGAAGTTTGGTGTGATGCTTAGAGGTGGCCATGTGGGAAATCTGTGAGAGATTTTCCTTCCACAAGGACTGCATGAGAAGAAAAGCAAAGCTTTAATGTGCTGAATCTTTGGCATGAGTGAGCCAGGCAAAGCAGCAAATTATTCTCCACTCCCAGCTGCTAGTTGATTGATGGGAACTGAATTGGTGATAACTCTGGAGGGAGATGTTTGCCCTGTCTTCCATCTGGAGCTGCTGTCTTATGACTCAGGGAGATGGCTATTGAACAGGCTGGGCTGGCAGAACTTCTCCAACAAGTCAGTCTGGAGGCTGGGGAAATAAACAAGTTATCCAGGGGTGCTTGGAGTGAATGAAGTTTGATGCATCTAATGCTGATAGCTTTCATAAAAACACAAAGTGCTGGGAAATTGTGGAGAGAAAAGGAAAAACAGTGTCTCTGTCTTTAAGACAAGAAAACAACTGCAGATGTCAACTTCCATCTCTCAAATCTACTGCTTCCTCAGGGCCATATTCTGCCCTTGGATCAGCTTGATACATCAATGTAAAATGCTTAATTTAGCTCGTAAGGGCATGCCAGCTGCCAAAGTTTAAATTACAGCAAGATACTATCTTCCTTGAGGCTAGTGTTCTTCGCTGCCTGAGACTCACCATGAGGTTCTGAACTAAACAGGTCATTGCAAGACAATGTGCAAGAGGAATGGAGACATGCTGCTATTGAAAGATGAAATTCTTTAAATGGCTTTCATTACTGGGGGTAAAGTAAGTGTTTCTTCATCTGCAGCAGGTATAATATTAATAAGAGCTTAATTTTTTTAGTCCAGGAAAACCACATAGAACTCAAGAGAATTCAGGACAAAATATAGCATAGATATAAATCATACTAATGGCTCAATGAAAGAGGATATCACATGTCAAGAATCTCAACTGAGAAGTAACATCTGGGGTAAATACATATGTTGCAAAGCATTTGGAAAACACCATACTGTTTCCATGGCTTTCAAATTATATTTAGAGTAAAAGTGTTTCCAAATCATACAAGTGGACAGTGCACCCAGATACCCAAGAAGGCCGACAGCATCCTGGTTTGTATCAGAAATTATGTGGCCATGAGGAGTAGGGAAGTGATCATCTCTCTGTACTCAGCACTGGTGAGGCCACACCTTGAGCATTGTGTTCAGTTTTGGGTCCCTGACTACAAGAAGGACATTGAGGTGCTGAAACATGTCCAGAGAAGGGTAGGGGACTGGGGAAGGGTCTATAGCACAATTTTTTCAAGGAGCAGCTGAAGGAACTGGAATTGTTTAGCCTGGAGACAAAGAGGCTGAGGGTAGACCTTACCACTCTCTACAACCACCTAAAATGAGGTCATAGTGATGGGATGTTCCCAAATAACAAGTGATAGAACAAGAAGAAATGCCCTCACTAAACCTTAGGGGTGGTTTAGACTGGATATTAGGAAGAATTTATTTTCAGAATGAGGCTGACCAGGGAAGTGGAGGAGATATTTAAAAGACATGTAGATGTGGTGCTGAGGGACACAGATTAACAGTGGACCTGAGGGTGCTCGGTTAATGGTTGGATCTGATGATCTGGAAGGTCTTTTTCAACTTAAATGATTCTATGATTCATAATACTGAAGAAAATACTAGGAGAGTAACCCAGGGCTTGGCACACTTATGTCTCAAATATACTGAAGCTGGTCTATGTATAACATTTCCACCGCAGTTCTGGGTTTAAAAGTGGAGAAAAAAAATCTTTTAACTCTGTTCACAGTGACAAATCACCACATGCAGACCACTGAGGGTGGGAGGTCAGTTTGTGATAGCTATTCTGTTGCTTCAGTTCTAACCAAAATATCCATCCATCCATCCTTATAGTAGTAAAAGAAAAAAAAAAAATAAGGTAGGGGAATCTTTTAGCTATTTTAGCCAGAGGTGGGTTTTTGTTTCTTTGTAGGTTTGTGGTTTTTTTCCCATTTTTTCCCATACTTTTTATCCTACAAACAAATGGCAAAAAGAGTAACACTTTTCACAATATTTTCTACATTTAAAATAATTTAATTTTCTGTAATGGTTGCTTTTACTGTTCAATAGGTTAATTGAATACTTAAATAGCACTGGACAAATAATTTTCCTTTTAAGTTTTCTATAAACCTTTAATTCATTCTTCTTTACAACTCAGTCTTTCATTTCAAACTCATTTTGCTGCCTATAATTTTTTTCCTTCTTCCACCTGTAAGTCAGAATATGGTTTAAATATGTAATTGGATGTAATGATTCAAACCAGACAAATACGTGCAAGTTCACTCCTTTGGTATTTGACTTTTTTGGTAACATTTTGTATGAGTTACATTTTTGGAAAAAAAAAAAAAAAAAAAAAAAAGGCTGCATATTGGAGGTAAAAGAAGTGCTTACCTGAAATCTCTTCTAGTCTACTGAACATCTGGTACCTGTACAGAAGTCTCATCTCTAAGCAAAATGCCCAGCATAGAGAGAAGAAACGTGCTGAGGTGCTGAGGGAAATGGTTACTCCTCATTTCTTCTCTTTAATATTGCTGGAATTCTTCAGCTCACTGTGGAGTGTTCTGTCCTTCATGATGCCCTTGAATAAACATAAAACGACATTTTCTCATCTCTGATCGGCATAAATTTGCTGAGCAGGTTGTAGATAAAGCTGAAGAGTTCAGCAGGCTTCTCAGGCTGCAAATCTCTCAAGTGACTTCTTCCTTCCTCCAGTTGCAGCTACTGGGCTGGCAAACCTGTAACACCAGATCTTAATTACCCTGTGTTAACCTTAAAGATGCTTTCTGTACAATCTGAAGAAATGCATGCATTTTTTTAACATTTATTAGGATAAAGAGAATTCTAAACACAATTTTCCTTTGCGGTTCTCCCCTTCTGCTCCAAACAGATAAATTAGAAAAACTATCAATACTGAGGATAAACCTTATGCAAAGCAATACTTGTCTTTTTCCAGTATAAAAAGATAATGTGAGGTTCTGTTTGCACCTAGTAGTTAGGTAATAGAACTGTTATAAATTCTTAACACACACACACATACAAAGTAAAACTTGGAATTTTTGTTAATATGAAAAAAGACACCAGAAAATGTCAGTTCTGGTATTTTCCCATTAGTTTTTTTTATTAAGATAATAAAAGAAATTTAAAAATTTGAGCCCCCCTCCCCAAAAAAGTTGACTTAAATTGTCAACATGATCTGTTAATGATATTGTGATATACAGAGTCTAAAATACCTTCTGATTTTTAAAAGTTTCTTTCACTAGAATTAGATATGTCTCATTTCTTTTTTGTGCTAGTGATTTTGCAAATTGCTCTGAACAAAGACAGCTCTTCTGCTTTTCATTGTACTTATAGACCAATCAGAAAACCTTAAAATCTTATGATACACAACATTGTAGCTGCCTTGACACTGGCTGTCATGCCCACACTGAAACCCTGGGTTTAAATGTTAAATCTCATCTGCTTGTTTCAAACATATTGTGGGCTTTCTCATGCCTTGGTCTCTTTTAGATCAGTAGAAAGGAGCTTAGGTTTGGCCATCTATTGCTAATCAGCTGGCCCCAGAGCTCAGAGTGGAGATGCACTCTCTTGTCACCTCCAATCCACAGCTGGATAGTTGAGCTCCTCTTTCCCATCTGGGCTGCATGCCTAACTATGGTCACAATCCAGCAAGCCAAAGCCTGGAGCTTAGATTTTGGCTGAGCACACAGTGTGTGCATGGTTTTGCCAGTTCAAGTTTTCTTGCCAAAGACAAGGTGCTAAGGAAATGGTATAGAGGCAAGAGGTAAAAAAACATGCCTCTTATTCCCCTTCCAAAGGCTCAGCCTGTCGAGGCTGAAGTCAGTGACAATCTTTCTACTGTTTATATATTGAAAACTGACGAAACTGCCTTAAATGTAGGAAAATTGTCATTGCCTTCTCTGGGGACTGGCTCATCCCCTAATACATCTTTGACAATGAGGCACAGAGCAGCTCCTTATGGAACAAAATGTGAACTCATGTAGATTGTTCTACAGTCACTGAACAGCAATCATTACCAGGTGAACTAATTTGGCCTGGGCTTTCTATTTAAAAGTCACAAAATTCATCAGAAGCAGAAAACCAAATCCTTAGCTCCCAATGCATATACTTAAGCCATGGTTACCTTTTAATTTCTGTGATTCACAAGCTGTGATATTTGTGTCCTATAACCACCTGGCTAGTACCTTATTGCTTTTAATGCTTTAATGGCCTTTTATGTATGGATGTTAAGTGTTGCACATCTCTAGAATCATCTAATGGAAGTCAGTGTATGTAAGCAGGGACATGATGAAGAGCTCTCAGAGGTATATGTTGTGAAAAAAGGAGTGTGGATTACTGCTAGCCTGCCTAGAAAAATTTTGGCCGTTTTCCTGCTTCATCCCTTTGTATTTTTCCCTTGGTGATGGAGTACTAATTTTATTTCTAGTGTGAGCAGAGATAAAATCTACTCACCAATAAAAATAATAAGATACAGATTTACATAAGTCTCATTATTTAGCCACTCTTGAAAGCACATATAAAAATGTAACTATGGGATGGACTCTAGCAAAGCCAGGATGACAAACCCTAAAAAAAATTTGCCCATTATGACACATCAAGAGGGAAGGATATATTTCATCTGTTACACTCTCAGACAGTTTTTTTAAAAAAGTTTCACTAATGACTCATTTTTAGTTCTATACAAAAAGAAAGAATTACACCTAATTACCAAAGGCAATAAATAAATCACAGTGAGGTCTCGTAACATTTAATCATGATATGATTATTTTTGCTTGGTGAAACCTGTGTCAGAAATGTTTTTCCTGCAGATTACCAAGATTTTCCTTCTTTTTTCATGACTGCCTTCCTCTCAATTCAAAAAGGAATTAAACCTCAAGTGAACAGATCATCTGACTTGCTTAAAGAAGATTCAGATTTCTTCAAAAATATTAGAATAGGAGACTTCAGTCTTCCATATTTAAAAGGAGAGCCTTGATTCACTGGTGGATTATGTGCTAGATTTTAATTTTCTTTTTCCTTCCCTCCCCCTGGCTTTGACCAGGAAATTATGTAATGAAAAAAGACCTAACAACTTGTCCTATCAAGATCTAAGTTAAAAGTGGAATATTTCTATCAGAAGTTTTGATTTCTAGAGCAGATATCATCCAACTAAAAATAAAAACAAAAATGGAAATTTCCTATCCACAGTAGTCTGCACTTTTCTACTCAGTGTAAGTTCTGTCTGGATCAGCACTTAGCTCAGTGTGATGTTTTTTCTCCCTTGCTCACTAATCCATCTCCTCAAGCTATTGCAACTTCATTTTCCTCCCCTGATGTTCCTCCCTCAAGTTCGTTGATTAGGTGAAAACAACTAAATCTTCTCTTTAAGTTTGGGAGTGATAACTGGCTGCTCCAGTGATATGTGATTTATTAGCAAAAAACCTTGGTGTTGACTTATGAATGATACTGTTGTTCTTCAATGCAGCATTTGAATAATGTGTCTCCCTAGTGAGTTCTGGGCCCCAGGTAGAGAAAATTCTGGAGTATCCTACCTCTCAGATACAGTCACTTCTAGATTTTTGGGTGGTAGTTAGTAGAATCTGAAATCATTAATTCTATTTACTGTGAGCCAGCCAGGGAAACTATTGTCAGAAGCAGGAATACATGTTACTGGCATCACAATGAATTCTAATAGAGCTATAAAAAATATCTATAATGTAAAATTTTATTGTACCTACTTAAGTATTCTCTTGTACTTACGTTAAGTAACGACAAATTAATTACTGATATTCAAATCACTTACTGCTCCAATTACTACACATTTTAAAGTTCATAGTTTGATTTCCACACTCAGATCACAGGATACCTGTAAGCCTGGCTCAAAGCTTGCTTGCCTGGCTCAAGGCAACCTCATCCTTCTCCCATTCTTGCTGTACTTCACCGTGGTACCCAGTGAATACAAACTAGGGGGTTTTGTCAGAAGGGGATAAAAACAATGCAACAACTACATTGGCATGTATAGGTTGTATTAGGATCCAGCCTTTTATCTGTTATGCCTGTGCTATGCTGAAAGGAGGCAAGCTATGAAAAAAAAAAACCACAGTACTTAGCTGATGCATAGAATCATAGAAAGTCGGGGGTTAGAAGGAATCTCTCATCTAGTCCAATCTCCTTGCCAGAGTAGGGTCACCTTATAGCAGGTCACACAGGAATTCATCTGTGTGGTCTTTGATTATCTCCAGGGAAGGAGATTCCACAACCTCCCTGGGCAGCCTGTTCCAGTGCCCTGTCACCCTCACAGTGAAAAAATTCTTCCTAATATTTATACAGAACCACCTATGATCCAATATATAACCATTTCCCCTTGGCCTATTATTAGTCAGCCCTGAGAAAAGCTTTACTCTATCCTCCTGGTGCTTGTCCTTAGATATTTATAAGCATTGATGAGGTCACCCCTCATCCTCCTCCAGGATGAAGAGACCCAGCTCCCTCAGCTTTTCCTCAAAAGGGAGATGTTCCACTTCCTTAATCACCCTAGTTGCTTTGTGCTGGACTCTTTCAAGCAGTTCCCTGCCCTTGAACTGGGGCCCAGAACTCACACAATATTCCAGATGTATCCTCACCAGGGCAGAGTAGAGGGGGAGGAGAACTTCGCTTGACCTACTAACCAAACCCCTTCTAATGCACTCCAGGATGCCACTGGACTTCTTGGCTAGAAAGACACATTGTTGGCTCACAACATTATTGTGTCATCCTTCCATTCACCAGCACACCCAGGTCCCTTTCCCCTAAGCTGCTCTCCAACAGCTCAGTCCCCAACCTATACTGGGTTGTTTCCCGAATGCAGAAACATAGTGATGAACAAACAAAATAAGTAATTTTGATAATGAAAACCATATATATATAGTTAATATATATTATAGCGTGTATATATATATATATGTAAAAATTTTTTCAAAAGAAATTTATTTGTTGTGACTGACCCAGAAATGTTCAGTGAGAAAAGTTAACCTGATAAGGAGTGTATGCAGTGAGTATTTTATCTTTGGTGTCTGCCTGGCTGAAGACAAACCAGACATTTTCTGATGAGAAACAAAAATGGCACTCCCCTTGATGAGTCATCTGGAATAATAACAATGATATTATTACTTGAGATGAAATATTTCCCCTCACTTGAGTACTGCAAAGGTCTTCGTAATGAATAAATCTCATAATCACCTTCGTGCAAATAAAGAAATGGGAGTACAACAGAGTGAATGAATTATTAAAGATCACCCAAAATTTTTCTGGTAGAAGTTTTAGACTGTACTTGGTGTGATATAATTTGTCCGGTTGTCTCAGGATATGATGGACCTCTTCCTAAAGATACTATCTTTCCTATAGCTCCAAAGAGAGTATGGGGACAGCTAACCTGGATGTATTTATCTACATCTATTGGCATCTGTATTTATTCAAATGAATCCCACACTTAATTAATCACATTCACACATTAATTACTAAATATGCTTCCTGTAGGATGCCACATTAACCGTGTTATGCCAAGCAGAAATGGCACCTAATATATTGTCTGAATGACAGAAGTACTATAATTGCTCCTGTACTTTGGATTTCATCAAAGTACATATTGTTGAAGGATGTATCACAAAAAGAATCAGTGATTTTACTTGTCTTGCATAAATATATGCAAGAAATATTTTGAATGTTTAATTGTGTATGTGATATTTTAATAATATTGTCTATTGTTAACGTTATTTAGATGTTTTATTAGGGAGCATTGTGACAAGGAATGTAGTTATTTCCTTCCAAAGCTTCCAAACCTCTATGACAACCTGCATGAATATACTTTCAAAATTGATTCTCATGTAGCAAGGTGCTAACAGGAGCTCTGTGGAGGCAGGCTATTATGTCACTTGCACAAAACCACAGCAAGCTTATGCAAAAGAACCAGAGTCAGGCTTTGTGCTGAATCTAGCAGCCATGTTTCAATCTGTTAACTACAATCATCTTTATTCTAAAATACTGTCAAGTGAAAAAAAAAATCTATTTCAGCTTTGACAGAAAAAACAAACTGAAAGATAGTCTGTTTACTCTGGCTGATTTTCTTATTGTAAAGAACAGGTGTGTCTTTTCATTCTCAGCCAGGTGGTGCAGGTGTAGTCATCAGAGGCATTGCGCAGTCTTTTGCAACTCAACATGTTTGTTTTAAAACAGACGTGTTTTCATTTCTAAGCTTTGAAAAGTGAAAAATCCAAGGTGCGTCTTCCTCCCTGCAGTGCTGTCTGAAGGACACATGATGGAGCCAGCAAGTTCACAAATATTAGTTTCTTTCTGCAGAGGATCTGCATTGAAAACCCAATACATGCTGGCTTCTCTGAAATGAGTTCCAGGGGCAGAGGTTTCCAAGTTTTATTTCACCAGTGGCCATAAGTGAATCTCCACAAGCTCACACAGCAAACACAAGTAACTCACACCGAAAGATTAGCAGAGTCTAATGTTTCAGTACATTTCTTTGGAAGAAATACCTACAGTGGGGAAGGTGACTGAATTCTTAAGATATTGGGCCAGAAGAATGGGCCCTTCCCCACTTCAAGAAGGGTAGATTTGAGTGTAAGTCCTCAGAGAATAGGCTTCTGCTAGGTATGTGTTTTGGAGCTTTTCATTACCTTCTTTGTGAGGTTTTCGTGGGGAGAATTTGAAGACAGTATAATAATACTGTCAAGAGAGGAGGCAAAATATGGGAGTGTTCCCCTGTGAGCCTGCAGAGAGTCCTGGAGAAGCTGAGAAACTTTTCATCTCTCCTTCTTGGGCCCTTAGGCTTCTTCGGATGATTACATCAACCTGAACAGTCAGATTGAGGTGTAAACCAGCTGGGGACTGAAAAAGATCTTTTACTTCTATTCCACTTGCCCTTATGGATAAGCCGTTGGTTTAAACAGTCACTACAAGTAGTAAAACACTAATACATTTGCCTGGGTCACTTGTCACTTTTTTTCCAAACTCAAGCATAACTTTCAAGTTTACACTGCAGTGAATCCATAACAGCATCTGTATTTGCCTTGAAATGACCAAAACAAGTTTGAAATATGATTACTCAAAAATGTCCTTTGTTGAGCTGTAGAATAAAGCTTCCATTTTCCCCTTCTTCAACTCCAATAAACTAAGAGGTGGAAATTCAATCAATAGATTTGGACACAAAGTGGGACATCGCAGCCAGCAATGTCTTCCTGAGTTAGTAGAACTAGTAGCATGTTGTCTTAGCATACTTTTTTTTTTCCTTCTATACTTTTTGAAATTGTGTGGTCCTTCTAAGGAGGTTTCAGTTTTTAAGTTGAATCTTGATCTGTGTCACTGTGTCTTAAAAATGACTCCTGAAACACCTGCCTGTTTTCAAGGTCTGTCTGGGTATATAATCATAGTCACATTTGAATTTCCACACTGAAAAAAAGTCTCATTTCTTTTCATAGAATGTCTTTTAAGCTGCAAGATGGTTCAGATAAAGTAAACTTGTTTCTCTTATTACTATTGGCCTGTTAGCCAAAGTTTATCGCAGAGGCAAATTCCACTCTAACCAGCAGATCAATTAATTCTAGTCTTGCAGCCTTCACCTACAGCAGATGATCTAAAATGCTCAGTATTGGAAGGTTCAAAACTCTTTTGAATTAATTAGGAAGAAAAAGGCTCTCTCTCATTTGTAATCTTCAATTTAAGAGCATATATTTAGAAAAAAGCTTAAAAAAAATATGGGTTTTACTTAAGAAGTCCAGACTACCTATTGCTGCACTCCATCTGCCTCAAAAACTAGGAAAATAAGGGTAAAAGAAGCAAAATGAAAAAAGAAATCCAGAAGTCTAGTAGCCTATGCAGTAGGTTTTTTTTTTTTCTCCACCAGCCTGTAAAACCTCTAAGCACCTAGTACTTTACTTCTAATCTGGGCACTTTCTTTCCCAGCTGATTCACTCCCTATGTTTCTTTCCCAGGGGAATCAGGGAAGGGACAAGAGACATATATAGGAAGAATGTGTTGGGACTCTGTTCCATTAGAACTTGGGAACTGAAAAAAGGACATTTTGGATGCCTAGTGGTACATTAGCAGAATCTGGAGTTGGAAGTGGCTCCTCTGTCTAAAAAGAGGAGCATATCTATGTCTCTTTAATGTTTCATACAGACCTGGTATTGCACAGGCTCTCTGAACTGTAAACTGAATAAGTACAGCACTGAACCTGAGTAAATGGTCACTGTTTCCAGGGGTCTGAGTTTATATTCCTGTGAGCATGGCACTCTGCTGTGCTCTGTAGAAAGATCAACAGAGTCAGAGCAGGGTGAGGGACCATGATAAAAATGTTGCTTCTGAAGTATTCACCCTGGCTTTAATTGCTGGAGGTTAGGGTTATAGTGTAAGTTATTTGAGTCAATACAGGGAGATTGATGGGAGTTATTAAAGGTATTGTAAGATACCTACAGATGTGTGAAACTGAGGTTAAATGTTAGCAATAAAATGAACAGTAGCAAGAAGTTAAGACAAAGAGATCAAGCCTAACACATGTCACCAGTATATGACATTTCTGAAGAAGAGATGTCAGGGGAACTGCTGCTGTACTATTCAATCTCTTCTCCCAAAAAAACATTCAGAGTCTCCTGGTTATCAAACAGGACTTTACTATCACGTATACTTAAAGGGATATTTCTGAGATCAGAGATGTGAAAAGAGTATTCTCTCAATCACTTTCTTTAAAGCAGGAGGGAATTACTTCATTAGTTGGAAGTGCAGCAAAACCAAAGCCAAAACATACACAGAAAAGTCAGTTACATCTAGCAACACTGGAATTCAGCTGATCAATTAATAAATTCAGTTTTTGTGCGAAAGGAGTGATTGAGGTTTTAGTGCAGCGATACTGCAAAAGCAAAGGTTTAGTACTGCTCAATTGAATAAGTATAACCAGCAAGCTCCATTAATTTCCTTGCCCTTCCACTATGCAGACTGAGATTATGAGAGATTATACATTGCCATTGCATAGCATGGATCAGAATTCAAATGTCTGCTTTCCAAGATGAAATTCACCCCAGTGAAGTGCATCATCAGGGTCAGCATGCAGTGAAGTGTTATCTGAAGGAATATAATGAGGAAACTCACCCCTTCAAAAGAAGCAGAGTATCGAAGCAGATCAGAATATTTTATGAACGTAATAGCATTTCTAGAGCATTTGAGGAAAAAATAGTTATGTCCTTTTATGCACATTCATGTGTTTAACCTCCTACTCATAATGACATTGAGTAGGCATTCTTGGATGAATTTCAATCTTCCCACACAGCATGATAAGCTCCAATGGTACTTTCCATCAGAAGATGCCAAAGTGCAGATACTCACATTTATTTATCCACTTATTTCTGATCAAAATGTATGAGAAAATTCTGAGTCAAAGATCTCGATCTAGCAAATCGAAAGCTTATACCTCTAAAGAGCTCAGGCTCAGCTATATAGAAGTTTCTGTGTATTCTGTGATTGTAGTAATATGTCCCTTTGATTACAAAATTTAGTGAGAAAAGTTGGAAGATAGAGCAAAAAGAATAGATAAACCATGGCCGATGCAGAAATACAGGAATTTCTGGAATGATTTATTCAAGAGAGGAATAGACAGAAGGATATGTAGAAAGCTGGCTAATACATGGAAACCAATAACCTCTTCCTTGCTTTGTTTCTGGGTCAAGGAGGATTTTGCTACACCAGGGAAGACTTAGAAATTCAGAAAAAAATTCTCATGGTTAAGAAAAGAAGTAGGCTGCTAAGAAGTTGAGGAGGTCACATTCCTGGATGTTTTTGAAAACAAATTGGAGAAGATTTTGTGAGAAATGACATCAATACAGCTGATCCCACCTTTGGGCAGAGGGTAAATGCAGCAACCTTTGAATGTTCGTTGCTAGTCTTACTATCTATAATTGAAATGATTTATGAGGCATAGAGCAGGCCAGGTCCTACATTTGTGCCAATATGCATAGCTGAGAAGTTGGCTTATTGTCTGCCTAATTCTTTAGTGGATGTTAATTTGTAGTTAATTGCCCTACTGTTCTAGCTCTTAGATTGATTTGCTATATAACATGGTCTACATATCCATTCTAAACAGTATTACTGGTGTGCTGGCTGTCCCCTTCCTACTTATTTTCATTATACTTCAGCATGATGCAGAGTTTGCCAGACTTGATTTAACTTTAGTCTTTGTGTGTATGTGTGCCTGATAAAAAGAATTTGATTTATATAAGTTAAGAAGTTGTTCTGTTATGCTGCTTAAGAAGGAGAGACTATAATTGCTGCTTTGAATCTCTTTACCTTATTTTACTTCTTTATCTTGAGCAACCTGGTCTAGTGGAAGGTGACCCTGCCCATGCAGCAATGTTGGAACTAGATAATCTTTAAGGTCCCTTCCAACCCTAGACATTCTATGATTCTGTGATTAATTAACTTTTATAACAAACAATTATATTTAAAAGAATAGGAGTTTTTCAGGCTCTTAGTAACCTAAGTAACCTCTTTTGGTGAAATGACAAAATATTGTTGAAACAGAATTTTTAGTGTCCAAAGTGTCATTTTTTTTTGCCATACACTATAGCTCTGTCAATTCTACACATAATGTTTTTGAATGTAGGATGCATGTTGTATTTTACACTGTTGAGGAACGTTCATCTGGAGATTTACATAAGAATTGGTTCCTTAGGCTTCTATCACATCTCTGTTCTGCAAGGTTGTAAGGAAGAGTACTACATAATTTGTGGTATTCTTAAACCGTATGTCTCAGCAGATTCAGCAGTTTCAACGAGTGGTAAAATCCCAGCAGAGGTTGGTATAAATGGAAGAACTGGACAACCCAGATCAAGCCCCAGAAGTAATGAAAGCTAATAGTTCAGCTCAAATTGAGGTGGGTTTGAAGGTTCCCTTGTCCTTTTATTTGACTGCAGGTTTTACTCTGGTTTTGGTACACCAATCCAATGCTCTGGAGTACTCAGTATAATATTAAAGCGGTACAGTTCTCCAGACCTATGTTCATTTAACAAGGTTTTTGTCAGACAAATTAGAACATTGCATTGAGGGCTTTCTTCATCTTTAACTTTTTGTACCTAAAGGTTAGGTTACCATTCCAAGTTAGGTGCCTGAGATAATAACCCAGAGGAAGCTGCTAGAGCTCTGAACACTGATTACTGCAGCAACCTGGATGCCTAAGTTAGGTTTAGCTTGTAGTATAAAGTTACCTGAAATTGAATAGGAGTAGGATTATCTTCAGATCTGGGAGAAAAGATGAAAGAAAGTGAAAAGACTGAAAGTGTTCAACTAGCTCAGTGGCAGAAACATCCACTTAGTAAGTGTGTAAATGACGTAGCCAAACCTCTGCATATCAGTAAGCCTTTCATTGACCAGAGATGTCCACTTTCCTGTACTCTATATCCATTCTAAACAGTTTGCTAATTTGTCCAGGATGATTAAAAAGGAGGCCCCAAACCACGAGTCATTAACTGTACCTTCTTTCTAGTCTGACATCACCTACAGGTAAAGCCTCCCTTCCCATTCACATGTCATATAGTACCCAGGCTTTCTTTCCTCATGGTGGCCCCTTACAGGCTGCCAGTTCCTCTTATGATCCACTAGGCTTTCACTGAGATACTCTCTGAAGTAGTCTGTATTGACTTATAGACCAATCTTCTACAAGAATAGAACTGGAGTAATATTTGACACCTCTCAACCTGCATGACAGCACTATATATCATTGCTGGAGCCCATTCACTACCTTCTGAGAAGCATGGATGTCTCATCCCTAACTTTCTATGGTTCTACGATTCTACAGATGGCAGAAGGAAAGCCTGGAAGGGACCACAATGCACTACATCTCTTGAGCATTGCCTAGATAAGGGGAGGCAGAGGAAGAAATGTGACATACTCCTAGGGCCATGCCTCATCCCTAAATCCAAACTAAAATCCTCTCTGTCCTCCCTGAGATTTGAATGTAAGAACACATTTCAAGGACAGGGCATAGATGATATTGCATACCCTGACCATGAAGATGGTAGAAGTGGTTTCCCAACAACCCCAACATCAAAAAGAAATTAAAATGATGGCAGATTCTTCCTCACAATAATGGTATAACTGCAGCTCTCTAATACTTTAAGGGTTAAGGGAGGGTAATCCCTGTTTCTGTATTTCTTGTCTTCATCTTCCAGAGAAGTGACAGGAAAACTTCTTTGTATTTGATTTTAGATGGTTCTGGGAATAGAGGCCCATCTCATGCCTTTGTAAAGACTGTACCCTAAATTGATCTTGCACCATTAAAATAAGGTGGCCTACTTGAATGTATTCTCCAGATGTAGGCTCCAATTAATCTTGGTAGGCATGAAGGAAGTATGGCCTTTTCCATTCTTGAGAAAACATAAACTCGTAAAAAATAGGCTGCAAGCTGGAATTTAATGTCTGTTCCTTCCTAAAAGCCTTTTAATATGAGGATACAATTTCTGCTTTCTCTTGACAACAGGAAAGTGTTTTCTTAGTAATGAAAATAGTAATTTTCTTTTGCAGTGGATAATGTGTATGTTAGCTTAAATCAATACCTGTGAAAACCTGCAGAAATTGCATCTTCCCAACAGCACCATTAAATGGACCTGGATGCAGCTTCTTGTTGGGAGTAGATGGTAGGTTTCACATGGAAGAAGAATAGGGCACTAACACTTGACTCAGTAGGGGAGTGAGAAGGGAAGTGGTATAAGAAATTTTCTCAGCAGACATTTGTCATGGAACAATTATTTTGTGTGCTATAAGGTGATAGCAGAGTGGCAAACAGATGGCAGAAGAAGCATTAAGACCTCAAAAAGACCCTTCCTCCTTCCCATTATGAAGAGAGTCAGCTTTCATCAGGGTGAGGCAGAAATTTGTCTCCGGTAGAAATTGATGGAAAGGGGAAGTAGAAAACATGTGAAGAGAAAACACCCTTTTTTTTGGTACAGTTGCTAAATCCTCATCTTTTAGGTGCATTAGAGTGCTCTATGAGTTGTGATTACAAGTGTTCTCTCTGTGTGTGCCTTGAGAAAGCAATTATCTTTCAGGGTCAAGCAAGCCTTTCCTCTGGTCAGCAAGATGGAGCTTGGAGTGTTGCTCACATTATACCTGCAGTAAAGGGAAAGATATACCAGAACTCTAAAATATAAGGGTGTCCTGCCCCTCCACTCTAAAACTGATCTAACTGTGCATAAAAGACTTGTAATGTTTAGAGTCAGAATACAACTGAAGAATAATTTCAGACTTCCCCAGCAGATAGGGGATGTGAATATTTTAGCAGTACTGTGGTGCAACTGACTTTCCTTGAGGACAAAGATTGAGGGCTTTGAGGGCTATGCTGTTGTTTAGGATGTCACAGATGACAAGCAGAAGTACACCAAGTGGCAAATTAATTTTTACATCCATCAGCAATGGACTGGACAATACAATTGTTGATCCTACAGGTGCTGCTCACACATGGTATAGATCTCTCCCAAAAGTTTGTGCCTGATCATTTCTAGAATGAGTTTAGGTCTAGAAGTAGGACTGATGCAATCAGTCACTGTTTCAAAAGACTGTGAAAGTGGCATTTGTAGCCTCCTATAGCTGTGAGTCTGGAGCTGTTGAAACAACACATCCACCGACATAAATGACTCACTGCACGCATGATTTTCAACATTTGTACATGTAGCTCCCCTCCCTGAAGTGATTGGGCTCCATAGTTGACAGATGTGCAACCCCAGTGAGTGTTTCATTCCATGCTGGTAATATCCCAGATGAATAACAATACTCACCTCCTAGAGTTCTTTTTCTGTTTGCATTCCTGATAAAGATCCAAATCCAGTGTATGTTTTACATGACTTGGTGAGATGTTATCTGCTCAAAGAACATAAGCATGACTGCAGAGATGTCAAAGCAAAAAGTATCCTTTTCTGACAGTGACCAAATTTGGTTGCTCACAGACTTCACAGAATGGTTGAGGTTGGAAAGGACCTCTGGAGATTTTTTAGTCCAACTCCCTCTTAAAAATATGGCCATTTAAAGGTAGTTGCCCATGACTATGTCCAGGTAGCATCACAACCTCTGTGGGCAATCTGTGCCACTGCTCAGTTACCCTCATTAATATTCAAGTGTATTCTAATGTTGGGATGGAACCTCCTTTGTTTCAGTCTGTGCCCATTGCCTCTGGTCCTGACATGGGGAACAATGAAAAGAGCCTGGATCCATCCTCTTTGTAAACTCTTTTTGGGTATTTGTATATACTGATGAGTATATATAGATGCACATTCTCTCTGAGCATCCCAGGTTGAACAATCCCAGCTCTTTCAGCTTTTCCTCATGTGTGAGATACTCCATTCCTGTCATCTTATTTATGTCTCTTTGCTGGTCTCTCCCCGGGAGTTCAATATCTCTTCTACTTGGGGGCCAAAAAATGGACCCAGTATTCCACATGCAGCATCACCAGCACTGAATAGAAGGGAAGGATCACCTCCCTTGATCTGCTGATAATACTTGTCTCTGTTATCTCTTTTTGCAGCAAGGACACTTTGCTGGCTCATGGTCAGCTTGGTGTCTGTTGGCATCCCCAGGTCTTTTTCTGCCCAGCTGCCACCTGGCTACACCCTCCTTTCAGGGAGTTGTAGAGGGTGATGAGGTCTCCCCTGAGCCTCCCCTTCTCCAGACTGAACACCCCCAGCTCCCTCAGCCCTTCCTCACAGGACTTGTGCTGGATCCCTTCACAGCCTCTTTGCTCTTCTCTGGACCAGCTCCAGCACTTCAATCTCCTTCCTGAACTGAGGGGCCCAGAACTGGACACAGGACTCAAGCTGTGGCCTCACCAGCACTGAGTACAGGGGAAGAATCCCTTTCCTGGACCTGTTGGCCACACTGTTCCTCATACAGGCCAGGATGCCATTGGCCTTCTTGGCCACTAAGATGTTGAATGGTATTGAAGCCAGTATTAACACCTGGGGTGCACAACTTGTTACTGGCCTCAAAGTAGAAGGCTGACCAGTCTGTACATCCCTGAGTCCTATTTCTTGCGCTTCTTGAAGACAGGAGTGGCATTTGCTTTTCTCCAGTCATCAGGCATCTCTCCCAGTTACCCTGATCCATCAAAGATTACCAAGAATGGCATCATAGAGACATAATCCAGATATCTCAGCATTCATGGGTGCACCCCACCAGGACCCATTGGCCTTGAATACCATTCAGAGCTTTTAAAAGAAACTGTAAGTACTATCTATTTATGTATCTTTCTATCAAATCCTCTTAGTTCTAATATCAAATGTAAAATTAACCATCTTGTATCACTGTTTTATTTTAAACATCTATGATATTTTCCCTGTCCCAAAGCCTCCAAAGCTTCTTGGCATTATGCTGTGTGTTCTCACAGGCTCAGCATGAATTGAACTGTAAAGTTCTGCTGCTTTTTCAACGTTAGAAACTCCTCTCAATTTCAAGTGCAACTTTAAAAAAACTAAACCAAACCAAAACAAAAAAGCCAAAAAACCCCATATATAAAGCTGCCAGCTTAGGTTGTTGTGCTTTAAAATATCCTCTTTTCCTTCCCTCCTCTAGCTACTAAGAGTTCAATATTTCATTTTAATGTCCCCATTGCTTACCATAAGTAAGGATAATGCAGCTGACCTACTAGAAAATTTTGATAATGTGTTATTCTTCATCCTGTTTAAGTGATTAAATGTATTTTAATTTTTACTATACAAAAAGCTTTCGTGGTAAAGGACACTCCCTCTGGCTCTGAACTCTGCCTCTGTTATCATTTTTCATATGTGGGCAAAAATTAAAGGTGTGGAAATATAGCTGTTTTCTACTTTTAGAAACCATTATAGAAACATCTGAGTTCAACCACAATCTCTTAATGTTATCCAGTGATTTATAGTTTTTATATTTCTGTGGTTCAACATGATGTTCTTAATACCCAGTGCAGTAAACAATGCAGTCTGGTAAGCACAAAAGCTGAAAGATCAAAGAGAAAAATGTCAATTATTAGAAAGACAGAATCTTTGGCTCTAATCAGTGACTCCCTAGGGTAACATTGGGAGGGCAAAGCATCTGTGTGATCAGCTCACTTAAATCCTTGCCGTCAAAGAGTGATATGGATGAATATTGGTTGTGAACTCATCATCTCTCTCTGCTGCAGAGATTAGGGTCCAATGGAGATGGAGCTGCCAGAAACATGCTCTCTGTGCTGATCAGTCTTGTAGCCACATCTTCCAATGTGCTCTCCATTCATGCCCAAATGCATGTCTGATTAGTCTGAGGCACTTTGTATTAAGGCTACAGCTCTAGACAGAATAATAGAATGGTTGAGGCTGGGAGGGGCCTCTGGAGGACATCTTTTCAACCCCCCAGCTCAGATAGGATTGACCCTAAGGATCTATACCTTGATTTGGTTCTGAATGTTGTATACTCTAATGGGTGGGTAGTTTAGTTTACAGTCTGTTCCTTCACAAAGGCTCAGCCATGAAGGCAATGCTGACAATCTGAGGCAAAGGATAACAACTCATTTGAATAATTTTATCATCAAAGGCAGAATTTCATAGCTACCAGGACATTTGCTAAACAAAATGAAGAGCTAAAAGTATCTGTCTAGTTTCAGCTGTTTTATCTTGATTATGCAATTGTGCTTTGTCACCAGACTTGCTACATTATAAATAATATTATTGTTACATAAATAATCAAAAATTAATTGAGCTAAGAGTAAGCATGCAGTACTGATTTACTCATTATTAATAATTTATTGTCCCTGGAGAGTGATATTGCTTGTCTTTTGCTTCTTTCTGCCTCTGAACTTCACAACTGATTGTCATTCATGGGCCTAATTTAGATTGTGATTTCCCTGTAGCAAATATCTTGCCTTTTATTTACATGGACAGTGTTACAGCAACAATACTCCACATGCAATAAATAATGGTGCAAACTAAGGATAAGATGATGAAGCCCCTTTCATAACAAGACAAAGGTGCTTTATTTATGATCCTACATTGCTGCGCTACTACTAATGTGATTTTTCTTTTGTCTTCAGATAGAATCCCATGTGAATTATGGATGTACCAAGGCCTTTGTGAAGCAGAATCATAGAAACATCTCAGAGTTGCCTACAGGCTAGACTTCAGCTCTGAAAGCATGGGAAGATCCAACCTGAGCACTTCCCTTTGAGTAGATTCTCAGGCACATCAGAAGTTTATTTACTGCTTATCCTGAAAGTTTGATGATGGAGTAACATTCTGCTCATATCTGAATTTTATTTTTTTCTTAAAAAGAGTGAATAAGATACAGCCAAGGATGATCTTTACTTTTGTGTGTTTGTACTCTGTAGCAGTAAGTTTCTCAGGGAAGAAACTGGTTCTGTTGTATAGAATTTAGTGCAAGTTGTGGCAAAAGTTCATGAAATGCTACCACTTGGTATTTCTCTGTTTTTGATATCACTTGATATTTACCTTGTAGCTCCATGTATGTCCCATACGGTGCTGTATTATAAATTAGGAGTCACACAAAAAACCCTCTAGACCTGCATTCCTACACCTTCTAAAGATTTCTAGCTCCTGTTGCTGAGAAATTTCAGTCTTTCAACTCTCCTCTTGGTGAGATGTGTGTTTATTCCATACTGAACTACAGATACACTAACTATGTTACTGTCAGTGAGAGCTGCAACTAAGAATATCATCCACCGTATCCTCTTTCTTGAGGAAGGCCATTCATACATGAGAAAGCTCCACACTTTCTCTTTTTAAGAGGACATGATATGGCACCTCTTTCTTTATCTTCAAAAATAAAAGGCCCATCATGACAGCAGTTCCCTGTTTCATCAGTGTGCTTAGAAAATAGGCACTTCAAAGGAGGTGGGAGGGCTTGATAGATTTTTAAAATTTGAATGGAGGCAGGGAAATGCAGATCAGTGCTGGATACTCTCCAGTTCTGATTGGACAACTGTGTTGGGTGATCCATACGGTTGGGAGGATGGGTGCCATGATAAGTTTTGCTGCTGAGAAAAACATTCCTCTGCAGCCCATAGAGCCTCTGGGGTAAATTCATACGTGTGTGCAATGTCCTGGTAGCAGTGGGGCATATTCCCTGCTTTTTTAATGGTTGACATGTCACTTGGCTAGACCGCATAAAAACATACTGTATGCTGTATTGTAGCCACATGGAAAGCATTTACAGTATATAGATCACCTGTTAATGTTTAATGTACTTTTGAGACATTTTCTTAAAAAGAAAAAAAGAATAATGAAGCCTATCCAACAATTAAACAAAAAACAACAAAGAAAACCTGCCCAGCCCCTATATTTCTTATAGTTAAATTTAGTTCATGGATTTCTGGCTCTCAGGGGTAATGTCTAACAGTAGGCATCTAGGCAGGATGAAAAAAAAGAAAAAGAAAGAGAAGGATGAGTGTGAGAATAATGTTACTTGGAGATAGTTTTCTTCAATAATTGATTATTTTCTGTAGTTTCTGCAGATGTGCTTGTTATTTGAGTGGCATGGTGTGCCTGTTGCCATAATAAACTAATTGAGCATTTGGATGTCAATGGCCCACGGCTCTGCATAGCATGGCAAGTTTCACCACCTGGTCTGCCTTCAGATTACACAATGCTCACTTGGGAATTTTGAAGCTGCTCAAACTCCTTTCATCTGTGACCTTCTTTATAGATTTTTGGCATGTGTGATACTTGCCCCAGGGGAGAGAGTTCTCTTCAGAAACTTGTCCTGTAGGTAAAAGCAATAGGCCATCCATTACCCTCTTCCTTCCACTCTCAGGTTAATGACTACATTAAATATTAAATGGGGTTTTATCTCAAGAGTGCCTGTATAAGTGATTTTACATTATCTCATTCAGCCCTTCACTGATTTCTTATAAAGTGTGTTGCTTCTTTCTAACATAACTCAGTGAAAACCATGATCGATTTGACAACCATTAACACAATGTTTAATATTAACCTTCCTCATCAGTGAATGCAGAAGATGGTGAAAATGAAAGGAAGAAAACAATGATATGATGTGATGTTGATTCCCCTTATTTAAAATTTTATTTCATATACAGCTTCTGCAAGTGATTACCTAAGAGACATCTTCAGGCTTGCTGGAGGGATGACAGAAATAAATGGCACCTTTTGTACCAATTGTAATTAAATTCATAAACAAAGGATTGAAGTTAACAAGTGACATAATCTCCATTATCACCCATTCTGTTCATCTAAATCACTAATACACTTCTTTGTTATTGTATGTTTTTCTATGTGCTACACATCACACTTGAACTGAGATAACTCTGGACTCCAATGTCCACAGAAGGCCCTCTGTTACATTTGTCAAGGTGAAATATAAAATTTGATTCTAGCAAAGAGAATCATGTCTGCAAGGACTTAAAGTTGTCTTGCAAATACGCTTTACAGCTTAACGAAGCATTATACCTAGAAAGATATAAAATCATGTGAGAATATTTTTTTATGTACAGAAATTTTTTTGAGGATGCAAGACAAAGGAGGAAGGAAATATACTCCTGAGGATTTGTATTTTGTCACTCATGTCCTGCAAATAGAAGCTCAGTTGGAGAGAGCAAGGCAGACATGCAAATGTAGGCAGAAAGAATATTACAATGTAATAAATAAACATAACAACATGTATACCTTTATGAATATGATTTTAAGGCAGCAGTGAGCTCCTTGGTTTAGGGCTGGCTAAGGATCTTTTCTTTCAGAAAAAAATGGAATAAAGAGACATATTGCTGGCTTGAAGAGACTTGAAAAGCTTGAAAGAAGAAAATAGAGACCTTGATTTGGAGATTAATCAAGGATATTCTGTAAGGTATTTTGATGTCCTAGGGTAGTACATCAGTTTGAACCATGCTCTTTACCCCTCATGTCCACCGGTGAGCACTCTCACTCCAAGCTGAAGTCAGTTTTAGGACAGTGAAGACAGAAAGCAACAATCACACTACAAAGTCATCTGAAGGCTCTGGCTTTGTCCAGTTGGCCCAATCCTTGTTACCTCATTGTTGCTGAAACTTTGTCTCTTGTCATATAACATGAAAAGTGGTGTCAGTTACTTATTCTATCTAGGGTTTATGTATTCAATTACTGATCAGTAGATAGTTTGGACTGGGTTGAATCCACAGGTCAGAAATGAGGTGCACTGATGTGATGGCTGAACACAAAGCTCTGTGTGTGGAGCTTCACTCCTTTAAATCTAATTAAAAAATCACCACAGAAGAAAATAAATTTTAAGCTCCCTTCCAGCTTTCACCATTTAGCTGTAGTAGTCTAAATGTGTCACATAGAGCTTTTATTTGTAATCTAGTATCTAATGTCTGTGAATGTAACATAATCATGTTTGTTTGCTTTTTCCCACTCTTTATTCCTTTCATTTCACCTCTGGCTTAGTCTACCCACTATTACATCTGTAGTCAATCGTCTTTCCCAAACCAGCTTGCTAAATTATGCTCTCAGTGTTAGAAAAAAACAACCTGAAGTGATGATTTAAAGGAACGATGCTTACATGGGTCAAGTAAAACACGTAAACCCCAAGGAGGTAATTTCATACTTTCTTTAGTGCCACTCAAATTACATTCCTCTTTGTCACCCCTTTTGTCATTACTGTCACCCTTCACTAACAAATCATTGGCAATTAGCACCAAGGTAAAATGGTGAGATAACATTTACGATGTCATTGTCATTATTCTGAGGTTAATACACAGGAAATCACAAGTAAGTGACCAAGTGGATTAGAAGTTTAGAATTTAATGTCTTATAAATAAATATATAAAGGATAATAAAATACCAGGTATTTGATAACATCTTGCAAATAAGGCTGCTTGTTCTGTAGAAGCAGCAAGCTGGTTTTGCTTTGTATTTATCTTCATTTGTGGTTAACTGGAACAGGCTGTGAAAATCACAAAGGACACATACTGCCTATATGAATTTAAAAAGTAATTTTTCCCCTTAAAGCCTAAACACAAGTTAAAAAAAAGAGTAAATCAGAACGGATTTAATTGGTATTTACACACACCAACATTAGCAATTAGTGAAGCAACAGCAGGGGAGAACAGTTACTGCACCCAGTCTAATTGGTCTTTTTGGATGAGTTAACAAAAAAAAGTAAAATTTAACCATCTGTTTGCAGAAATATTTTTTCATAAACATATTTATTTGAATGAAATTCATGTTCAATGGCAGTAGATCAGGTTTAGAGTTGTTTTCCTCCTATTAGTCTATGAATATTTTGGGGGAGTATCAGATATTGTAAACATTACGAGCTTGCCTGCTTCCCTTAATGATCATCTAAGTATGATAAAGGATGACTGATTAATCATATTTTTACTCATGTAAAATAGCAATTGTCCACAGGTTTTCTCAGCATGGTTTTCCACCTAGTTAATCAGAGGGATTAAGAGAAAGAGCTTATTTGCCTCCTACATCTTTTCCTTTTAAGACATTGCTAGCAAAAGAGTAAAGGATTTTTGACTATGAAGACCTCTTTGATCCTTAACTCTGAAAGTCAATGCAACTTACAGAAAGTTTATCTTGAAACATGCAAATCTTTTCTAGTTGAGAAGGCGAATAGTAGGAAACTTTGAATTAGTCTTATTGCCCCTGCATCTCAACTACTTTGACCAGGTGGGTTTTGTCCTTCCAAATCTGTGACTGATGAGAGACTCTGGACATACATTTTGAGAATTTGCCAAGCTGATGCCCATTGTAGAGTTTACAGCTCTGGGTACTATAGTGATGGATAGCAGACTTGCTGCTGTAGAAGCCAATACCATGTGATGTGATCTGGGCTTCTGTCTGTAAGATTTTTATGGAAACAATTGACCATCAGTTTAGAAAAAAAAAGGTCATCCTTACCTAAATTCTATCCTTGCATATTCTACTTAAGACATTTATTTCAGGATTTTTGTTTTTAATTTTTTGGGGGGAGTTTTGTTTGTTTGTTTCTTTGTTTGGTTTTTCTTTTGGTTTTGTTTTTTTTGTTTGTTTTTTGTTTGTTTTTTTGTTGTTTGGGGGGGTTTTATGTGATAAGTTTAAACAAGGAAAGCTTAAATGTACACAGATGTACACTAAAGAACTAAGGAAATTCTTATTCACATCAAAATATTATGTTATCCTCATAGCAAAGATTGATTCATATGAATGATTTAAATGTAGACTTCATAGGCGGACATGGATCTAAGACATTCCTGAAATTAACTAATTCCTGTAATTTGGAAACAAGAGGTTATGTTCAGCATAGTTTTTAGAGCAAACTGATGGCTGACTCACAGGATAATTTTAATATTACTGAAGACTTTCTGCATTTTTTATGTCAGCAAATTTTAGAAAAGGGATTCAGAGTGTGTCTATGATATTATTTATTGTAGAAATAAATCAATCACATGCCAACACCCATCATGTGCTAGAAACTCAGCCAACCAGGAGTCACCTGCTCCAGTTTGTTTAAAAAAGAAAAACAGCCACAAGGAGAGATGTGAATACATGGAAAGTAGTTTTACAACATCAACACATGTAAAGTGATTGATTCAAAACAGGGCCAAGTATGACAGTGAAAGAAAAGAAATAAGGGTCATTGTGTAAAAGAAATGTAAATAAGTAAATAGGAAGAGATATTGCTGCTGGGTTTAAGTAAAGATTAAAAGATAATTTGAGCTTCATGGACTGAGTTTTTCTTCCAGAAACTTGTTTTTCCTCTCTGGTCCTACCTGGAAGAAGTAGATCTCCTGTGCAGAATTCTTGTGTTTGGAAAACTATTGGAACAGCTCTGATTTATTTTGACTTGTTGTTGTAATTTTAATAAACCCCAGACATTTCAGCATGATCATTCTCAATTTGCATCTTTCTTATAAGCATTTCTTTTCCATTCTGTTCAGCACCTCAAGCAGCTGTGTTGCTTGGGTGAGATGTGAGGACTGCTACAACAAGTGTTTGATGGAGGCAGAGAAACCAGGTGGTGGTGTCAGAGTGTGTTGAGGGAGGGCAAAAAACAGATATGAGGGGCTTCCAATGATTGATTATCAATACAAGCAGTATCTCTGAGTTGATTTAGGACTTTACAGTTCATTTATACACTGAAGAAGAAAACTGGTTAATGGTTCCTTTTTGGTGATTCTGTTAAAAAGGGCTTGTTCTCAGGACCTGCATCAGCCACAGTTCACAGTTTACCTCCCTTTTGTCTGAGCTGTTGATGCATGCTCTTCCTTGGAGTGGTGTGTAAAGGAAAAAACAACATCTATTGTGGTTTGGGCAGTATTTCTTTCAGCTCCAAGCATGAATTGGCAAATAACAAATACTTTCTATTTAAAAATCTCTAATCTACAGTGAGAATGGTAGTGCGAATGATTCTCACTGGCCCATGGTAATCCCCCACCAGGCCAGGGTGGAGGAAGCCACCTTGATTGTACTTATGCTGATGTACCTGGCTGAGGGGACTGCAATGGAGCAGCGAGTGGTGCCTGGAAAGAGATAAGAATTGTGTGCTGGAAGACCCCCACCTCCAGGCAAGCCTGTTTTCAATGGCTCTGATGCTAACGATCCTGGCCTGGGCTGAAGCACAACAGGGGTGACACCCGGAAGGAGATAAGAACTCATGAGTGGGTGGGGAAGCTCTGGTCCAGGCAGCCTGTCTGCAATGGCTCTGATGCCAGTGCCCCTGGCTGCTGTGGCAGCTGACTGACAGCTGCCCCTTTGGAACAAAAGGGACTCAGGGGTATATCTGGCTGTCCATGCTGTGGCTGTTTCATTGTCTCTTGACCCTCTGCTGTTCTGCATCAGACCCTGTCAAGGATCAGCAACATCTTGAAGAAACTCGCTGGGCAGCTGGGTGCCTGGTGGTCTCATTCCCACTTTCTTACCCTTTTTCTCCACTTTTCTTTCTATCTTCTTTTCCTCTCTCCCTCTTTTGCCTGGCTCTATAATTTTGCTTGTGTCAATTGTCAAATAAAATCTGCTTGCACCCGGCCCTTCTATGGTTGGACTTAGTTTTGCAGATCCAAAACAAAAATAAATTTTAATGTTACCTCAGACCATGACAGCCAGTTTTGTCATATCATTTATTACAATAGATGGCTATGTGTTTTTTAGCAAATGCAACTGATCAGTAGTTCGTAAGTCTGAAAGAAGCTATTGTGGAATTCAACCTTGCATCCTTTTCTAAACAGTTCAGCATAGTCTTCTTTATCATGAAGAAGAGAGACTTATACTTTGTGGTTGCCCTGTCCCTTGCCTCTTGTTTGGGAGACAGAACTCTCTTTACCACTCTCACTCTAGAATTTCATTTATTCAACAAGCTATTTCAGAACAGATCCCAGGCAGCCCTGCCTAGTTAGATACATTAAATATGTCAATGCTTGTACCGATACGAGCAGAAAGGAAATCTATATGATAAATGGTTAAGCCAGACAACTTTTCCTCTTGAGAAAGAAATACATTTCTAATCAAGTCTGTAGTTCTTCACAATCCTTTTCCACCTGTATTTTTTGAATAGCAGACATAACCCAAGACTGGGAGAGAAACCCAATGATTTGAATTTCACAGCAGGGACCACGACGAGCTGGTTTTAAGGGAAAATGTCAATGCTTCCTGACATGAGCAGGATATTTTTAAATCTGGGAGAAGCTGTCAGGATTCTCAAAAAAAAAAAAAAAAAAGAGAACTAATTCTATTTCCTTTAAGAATTTTTTTTCCCTTTCCACAGATTTCACCTTTGGTATTCCATTTGTGGAATAATGTCAAAACCAAATATTCCACTGAAGGATCTGATATAGTAGAGGAAAAATATAAAGCTTTCTCTTCCCTCCAGTTATTATATTCACTATGGGGAATAGTGAATAAACATACCTCATTTAAATCTCTGCTGAAGTGGATCGCATAGGGAAGCTGACTGATAAGGTGTTGGAGAGTGGAATTTTATGGCTGAGCACCAGACCTCTATCAACAGTGGGAAGGGATGTGTCACAAATAGAGCTGCCACTGCTGCAACCCCACTATTAAATCCTTAAAACTGGCAAATTTACAGTCTGGAAGAAAGGGCACAGGCTGATTCACTCATAGAGACTAAAAATGGAAAGAGAATAATGTGAAACCACAGTGAGTTGATGGCAGGAGACTTGAACTCTAGTGAACAAACTTATCTAAGCTCAGTTAGGAGAAGTGTGCAGTTGTGCTGCCTTTCATCAATTCAGTGACAGGCTGAAAAGCACACTAAATCTTCTAGTACAGAAGCATTAAATTCAGTCTTTTTTTGTTGAGTGCATGAAACCATGAAAACAAAAAAAACCAAAACCAAACACCCAGACATAAGCTGCTCCTTTTGTACCAAAAAAAAAAAAAAAAAAAAAAAAAAAAAAGAAGAAGAAGAAAAATAAGAAAGGAAAAAAAAACAATGCACATACGATGTTGGAAAGAGGAGTAGTGTCTTCATGCATCTCATGGCCTCATATAGTGGCAAGTGCAGCAGGAATCTTTGTCAAGCAAAACTCAGGGGTATTGAGGTGTTTTGAAATTATGACCTACTTTGAAGAAATCTCTTAAGTCTGCTGTACTTAAGTCTGCTTGTGAATCCCAAAGGTAATCTGTCCAGAGGCAGCCCAAAAGGAGGAGTGGGAACCCATGCCTGAGAACAGACAAATAATCCAGACCATTTCAACTCACACCTGGACCATCTAGAGCTGTCTGTAAAATCTTAAGGTCTAAAAGCATAGGTAGCACCTTTTTTAAGAGCCACACCACTTACATGCAGGGGTTCTCTTTTAAGACTTTGTACTCTCATTGTCAGCTTGTTTTATTTTTTAATCCTGTCCCTTATTGAACCATTTACACCTTAATGAACTAGATGAGAGTAATCTCCTTTCCTTAAAATTCATGTTTTGCATGCTGCTTGCACAAAATTGTAATGACAGGGAACTGAATTAAGTCAACTCTTAAATGAAGTCATTAGCTAAGTCTCACTGAAAATGAGTCTGATCTCAAGCCAGTATAAGTGCACTCAAGTAACTAGATATAAGGGATGTCAGAATATTTTCCTTTGATGTTCAATTTTAAGTTTGGTTATAGGAGAAAATGAGACAAGAGAAAGATATCTTCAATAGGTTTTAATTTATATATGTATTTTTTCTTCACCATCTCCCATAAAATCAATTTGTGATCAAAATTTTTATATTAAAAAGTGAGTATGATTTGGTATTTGGGGTTATTTTGACATTTTTGCACCAAACACTTTTCACTCAAGTGAATGAAAGACATGGTTCTTAAAGCACACTTTTCTCATCCACAGGTCTTTCATACCAATGCCCACCTGACTATGGACTAGAACCAAGTCTGCTTTGACTCCACACCCCAAGAGAATCAGGAACTTAGAAGAGCACTTTCTTTGTTTATCTCCTTACCTTTATTTAGTATTAATTTACCATTGGAAAGTAAATATAGTTAAGATGAAATTCTTTTCTCCTGTAATTATTTCTGTTTAATAAAAAGTCCAGCTAAGTGTTTGGGAGTTTGAGGTCACAGTCTGTCCTTCTAGATATTTCAGGTTTAGGTAGGTAGTTCGTATAAACAAGCTAATACTTATCCTGTTTTGTGACCATAAGTAGGTCTGTTTCTGATGGATTCCCACCGTTCATTATCAAAATGTCTCCTTAATGTCCTCTTAAAGGAGACATTTCCTTTTTCTTTTTCTTTTCTTTTTTTTTTTCTTTTATTTTTTCCCTTTTTTCCTTTATTTTTTCTTCTTTTTCTTTTCTTCTTTTTTTTTTCTTTTTCTTTCTTTCTTTTTTTCTTTTTTCCTTTTTTTTTCTTTTTTTTTCTCTTTTTTTCTTTCTTTTTTTTTCTTTTTTTTTTTTTTTTTTCCCCGATGACTCTTTGATTACAACCAGGGTGAAGATAACTTAAATTTGGGTTTAGTAGATTCAGTCCTAAAAGATTTTTCCAAAGATTTGAGATCCTCATTTTTTTCCTTTATACTGATGCTGCTGTAGTTCCAACATCCAGATTTTTCTAGAATAAATTGACTCTGCAGTTTCTCACTCTGCTGTGGACTATTCCTTGAATTTTTCTTTGTTGTGGTAGTGGGTAATTAGAAGTTTGGAAGTTACCTTACAAACCTACTTTTTCAAATATATATTAACATAGTCCTTATTTTTCCTCCAGAAACAAAATAGGTCTTTATTTCAATTAGTTTCATAGCTCTACTGAGTTAGGAATTCTGAAGAATTGTGGAGATCTGTGATACATTTTTCTTTAGCCTTCTTGGAAGACAAGTCCAGTATTTTTGACAGAATATTTATTTGAGAAAAAGAAATATACTGCATACAGCATTTATGGCTTCTGGAACTGACAGTTAAAGGTTTCAAAATTTAAATTAAGATTTGGTATATTAGTAAGCTCTGAAATCAAGCCTATGGAAACTGTAAAAATTTAGGTTTTGAGGGGGCTTAGTATTAATTAGCAAATTAATTAATGCATATCACCTGCCCCTCATCAGTGCCCCTTATGCCAGTTTGCAACATATCCTGGACAGTCCTCAGCACATCCAGGGGGATGTGATTTGCCCATAGAAGGAAGGTTTCAGCATTGAGGAATGGTGTTGCAGAGCTGGAGAGAACTATGTTCTGCCTCTGAAGACTGCCTGAGCCGTGGCACAAGGGGTAATTTGTTTCTGGGATGCTATTTAGAAATGTCAAATTCAGAGCCCTAGTGTCTACTGCAACACCAGAAAATGTCAGCTGGCATTTTTAGTAGCATTTTCTTATTGTAGTTATACCTCTGGATTTTTAAACCATGTAATAATACTGCCAAATGATCATTATTACTGAATAAGCCTAATCACCATTTAAATGGAAACGAGGAATGTGAGTAAACGAGTGATATGAAATTCATTATTTCATTTTGCAAATCAGTAACTTTGGGGAAATTTCCATTTTAATATACTGTTTGTTTTATTATAATGACTAAAGGTTAAGATCACATGTATCCTGTGGATAATGAAAACAAGCATTTCTTTCTGCTTCTTTTATTATCTGAACATAAGCTCATATGCTGCGAGGTATATTTATTTATTTACTTATTACACACTTTGCCACGCTCAATATTGTCTTCCTATTGCACTTCTACTGTCTGTATTCTTAATTCTTGCTGAAAATATTTGGTGATGTTGGTGGTACATGTTAATACATTTTTTTTTATGCAGAGAAAAGACATGGTATAATACGACCTTACCCTTTTGTCCTGTGTTTTATGGAGACCTGTATTTTCGCTGGACAGATTCTATTTAATACAATATTACATCTAGATCAAAAGATCAGTGATCATGCTCAGGTATCAGGAAATAAATCAGCCTCTGAAGTTCAGAGGTTCTTTGTGTGACATGCATGAGTCCATTTTACCTTAATATCTTAGCCTGCTATTTTGCCAATGTCTATTGCAGTGATGTTAAAATCTTTAGAGAAAGCATATGTTGGATATTTTACAATTCCAAAAAAGAATCTGTTCTTTATATTATCCTACCTTTTTTTCCTCTTTTATTTTACTGGTCCAGGGTAGAATTACAGTAGCTTAACAATTTTTTCCTAAGGAGTGGGGGTTGTACTAGTTCAGAAAATTTCTTCCATGCTTATAAATAAATAAATAAATAAAGTAAAAAGATTAGGACAGTGGCAGATTGATTTAGCAGAGAGATAGGGGTTTTACTTATCTTAATGGTCTTCATTAGGGAATTAGAACATCTTGCTATGACAGACTGGCATGGTTTTGCTCTCCCAGTCTCAGGCTGCACTATAAACATGCTGGTGCCTGAATAGTGAATTGCTTGCCACACAGATGAGTGTTTGTCACAGTCTCTGAGAAATAGATGTAACAGCCTAGTGAAGGCCTGCTTATCATTCATGTGGTCACTTCTATTACCTCTGCTCGGACTGTGCTGACCTGCTATTAGTGACTCTAATTTAATTTCCCCTACCAGTGTCATGGGTTATTTCTTCCATTACTTCAGAGATTTAATTTACAGGGTAAACTTCATCACTTGAAAGAAAGAATTTTTCATGACATAAAAAATAAGGCATTTTTTTTGAAGATTAACATGGTTCTGGCTATTTATCTTGGTTATCTCCAAGGCACAAGGCTTAAATGTCAGTGAATGATAATATATTCATATGTTGGCACTATTTCCAATAGACATGAAGTAGAGTATGTTTTCTCACTTCAGCTATAACACAATAAGCAACCTGGTCCAGTGGAAGGTGTTTCTACCCATGCAGAGTGGTTGGACCTAGATGATCTTTAAGATTCCTTCCAATCCTAACCATTCTGCGATTCTCAAACATCTAAAAATTATTCTGTGCACAGTGTTATGAAAGGCCAGTTGCACTTATCTTACAGCTCTTAAGAAACTTGTGTGGAGCTGTGCCTGGGCTCACACTGAAAAGACTGATGGGTAGATGTGACAGTGGCAGTACTAGGCAGATGTATTAGCACCTTCATCCTACTTTTCCTACATTTTATTTGATCCACATATAGAACAATGGGATGAACCAATCCTAAACATCTGCATATTAATTCATGTCATTAATATAATAATATGCATTTTTTAGAATAAAAAATCTTGCGGTCACTAATTGATTTCTCAGTGTGTTCAAATTCATGTAAATGTGACCTCTGAAAAAGAGAGACTAAAATTCAAGTGCTTAATTAAAAAAAAAAAAATTTAGTTCTTTATAGAATTTGTGTAACTATCCATGATTTTATGTGTTACTGCAATATTTTTTACTGTTTGACAGAGGCTTATTTTCCTGGATGCCTAGAATGTTCTTCAGGAAAACATTTGTCAGTCTTTCTCAAAAAATGCTACCTGAATTAATTTCTGCCATGTCTGGGAATTTCTACCCCATTATAGCTACCGGTCTGAGAGTGCAACCAAGACCTACAAAAATATGGCTTGGCCACTGAAAGGGAGTGGGCAAGTCTTTCCTGGTACAAGCCTAAAAGAAAAAAAAAAAAGAATGAAGGGGAGAAATATACCTGTAAAGGTCCTGAAGGGCTGCATGACTCTGGGGTCAATAGAGGGGACAGCAGCAGAGGGAAAAGGAACCTGTGAATAGTTTGACTTCCAAGGATAAGGGACAGCATGGGTAGGTGACAAAATGTGACAGAATGAAGTTCATCATTTGGATCATTAGGGAACTGGTGGTAGTTTCAGCTGAATAACTGCAAACATTCTTAGCACAGGGGGACTGTCTATAAAGTGTGAATGAAATGATCTTGTACTGTAATGCACATCAGTTTTCATAAAAGAGAGAAACAGAAACTACAGTGAAGAAGTCTAAGCTTTCCAGCTACTACATTACAATTTGGTAAAATATTAATATGGAGTTATATGCATACATATTTGAGCATATGTGTAATGTATATGTGAATGTGACTGTGTTTATGTGCTTTAAAGGAAGGCAAATTATTTTTAATTTTCCTCATTCTGACATTAATACAGAGTTTATATCATGAGTGAAGAGTTCACTGAGAATATTTCTTATTCAGACTGTTTTGACTAGCAAAGTAGGTCATGCTGCTATTTTTGTTCACGTGAAAATCAGAGAGAATCAGGTTTTCTGTGTGATGACAGGTGATTATTAATTTATAATTTACTTTCTGCAACTGCTGTGCATTATTCAGTTAGAATTAAAGTTGTCTTTCAAAGATCTTACTTAAAAGCTTTAAAAAGAATTTTAGAGTTTAACTGCCTCATCCATTTCTCTTTGCATTAGTGTCATCTTTGGAAGTTTGGTCCAAATCCAGTCTAATTCAATAGGGGTGCAAATATTGGTTACAGCAGTAGAAAACAAAGCACAGTTTTTATTGCCAAATATTTTTTCTATCAATGATCCTTGCTTACATCTCAATAGGATGGTCTGATGTTTATATTGTCATAAACTTGCAATATTTGAAGAGGAACACCTCAGCAAGAAACATTCAGGAGGAAGATAATGAATTGTTATGGAAGAAAATGTTCCAATTTTTATGCAAATGAAATTATTTACCTCAAGTGCAAGAAAAAAAAGAGTAAATATCTGCAGAGAGACTGATAAGAGTCATAGATCTACACACATAAATGCAAGTGAAGATTTCAGGAAGCTATTTTTATTTGGGACCAGATTCTACTGATTGCCTTGAAGCACATAAACCACTGGAGAGCAGGCAGAAAGGAAAGGAATAAATTCTCCATGTCCTGGGACACCTCCCTTACCTTGAAATGCAATGCAGCTTCTGTGGTTTCAGAAATGAAGAATCTAGTCTGGAAAGGACTTCTGGGTACTGAATGGTATTAAAGGGTATTATTAAAGGATTAGGGAATATGTTCCCTGAAGCATGATAAACTTCTAAGTGTTTAAAATATATTTTTCAAACTCTTCAAGTAGTTCCTGAATGTATCACTCGCAGATACATTGCAATCACTTGTATCTGTACATTCACTTAAAAAAAAAAAAAAAAAAGCAGAAAAAAGCAGCATAATCCCTCAACTGAAATGTCTAGTCAAATGCTTCAGTAAAAAATTGTAATTTGAAGTCAATCGACAAGTAGTTTAGCACAATGAAACAGGTACTTCTCTTTTTATTTTCTTGCTGCAACCTTTCAGGGAGTGACGTATTCCTTGTTGATAGTTGTTCTGCTTTCAGTTCCCTCTGAGAAAAGAAATCAAGGCAAAAATGACATATGTCAGGTAAAAGCCAAACTACCAAACCACCAAAACTAACATTTCCTCTTTCAAGTGCATAACGTTTGAGCATCAGGTTGGTGTTTGAAGGTAGTCAGTGCCCCAGATTCAAAACATAAGTGAGATAATTTTTTCCAATTTCTGCTGACAGAGCAGTCCAAAGGAATGCTGACTGCACCAAGCCTCTGAGCCTTAGGCATGACTGAAGCTCACTTGACAAGATTCACTTACTAAACCCACTGTGCATGATGGGACCCTGTCACAGCAGAGTTTGACAATAATGCAGAGTGGTGGAGAAATAGAAAAGGCAGCTGAGTCACTATATTTACAAGCCACTAATCCACTCTGGGTATAATAACTTAAACAGCCTATGGATTTGGACAAAATAGATGTGAGTGTATTTTTTTTTTTAAGAGTAGCTTTTTGAACTAATCTTTCTGACTTAATAAGGTCTGCTAAACTGAAATTGAGTTTTATAATAAAAAATGCCAGAAGAGGATGGGGTGAGGTTTATTTTCTGGTGTTGAAAAATTTTACAGAGCTAACTGGGTTAGCTGTTATTGACAAAGATCTCAGAGGAATTTACAGCTGCAGAGAATGTAACCAGTAGTATTGCTCATACACGTCTTCTAGTACTGGCAGAAAATACATCAAAACTCCAGCACCTAAACCTAATTTTTTAATAAAAATTACTGGCCATTTTCAAATAAATATGTTTTCAAGTGCATAATTATATGAAATTTTAATATAAAATGAGATACATTCATGTCTGGAGACCCTTATGGTTTTCCAGATTAATATAAGTTTAAAATTACTCTAGACCATGTTTATGGGATTTGGGGGATCATCTCTTTCAGCTCCTGGAGTCCTGGTTGTGGCTGTCCTGGATTCCTCATCAGAAGAGTCTACTTGATGTTCCTGCCAGAAAAATTGGGTTTCTGCAAGAAAGGCCACAGAAGAGTGTGGGGTTGGCTTCAACTGTCACCAGGATTTTGGCATCAAAGTGGTGAGCAGGTTAGAAGTAAATTACTGGGGAGCCAGACCTGAACACAGTGACAGGAGGGAGGAGTACAACATACACATATGGGGTTTTGTATATTGTTTTAAAATAAAATATAAGATTAGCCTCCCTGCCCACCCCCGTATTTTTCTTTTGTGAGGAATCATAGGATTTAGATTTGTAGATTTTAAAGTACCCATATTTTACTTTTGTGAGGAATCATAGGAGTTAGCTGCATAGAAGGTTTTAAAGTAAAGGTATGAATAAAAGGTTTGTCGATGAATGGCAGATGTGAAGCATCTGGGCAGACAACCCATTTTTATGGTCATCCAGGGGTGAGTGTTCTGATCAGGTAAAGCAGCAGATCTGAGGAAGGAGAAATAGGAGAGGAGAGCATAAAGCCCATTGTTCCTATAGCAGTCATTGGTATTTTCTTTGGGGTGTCGAAAAACTTCCTGCATTTATTTATTTCAATCTATAGTTAACTGTCAGCAGCATATAGAGTTTTAAATACAGATATGTCTCATTAACAAGGACATTTGGGGTTGTTATTGAGTGTCCCTATCTCTGTCTTCTCAGGAGAGTGTGAGAGTATTATTTTACAATGAAGTGCTTAATTTCTCTGAAATACTGAGAAACTAGTATTAATATTGCTTTGGTGCCAGAGACTGGACAACACAATCAGAACTGGCAGCTGTAACTAGACGATGTGGTTGCCAAACATGACATGCTGCAACAATTGGGCATTATTAGATCCCAGGCTTCCTGGCACTGGAGGCAACTGTTGTGGCCAAAAATGTCTGGTACATTTTGGTTAGGAAGATGATGTTCCCTCTTACACTTTACCCCCCCTACTGCTATCTGTGAAATTTGTCGTTCAGTTATTCTAATTTCTTCTTTAGGGGATGCATATTCAGACTGTTTCTAAAGAAGCCTAATCTTCACAAGTGCTCTTTGACAGTATTAGCACATTTATCATTTGCAGAATATTTATTAGTTGTGTCATGTAATCTATGCCTGTTACCCTTTTAAAAAGTACTTTCCTCTTTAAACCAGATGTGTTAACTTTCTGGGGATGTTGTGTTTCAGGTCAATGAACTGGTTTGCAATATCTGCTCTTATTAGTGCTGATTTGTTAATCTGGATAGTGGTGAAGTTTATCATCATATGATTGAAGATAAATGAATTGTGAAACTAAGCATATTCATTTTAATATCATAAAGTGCTTGCATTACAAATAACCTGTCATATCATGATTGAAATATATAGACAGAAAAAAATTCAGTGGAAACAATTTTTATTTCAGACAGCTTGATGTCTCCCATCCATTTTTATAGCCATCTATGGACTGTCACCCAAATTATCATGACAAGACCTGTCTATGTACTTAAATTTAAATATAATGTAATCAAATATTATTACATGAAAAAGCTGTTGCCATTAAAGTTGCACATAAACTCTAAGAAAAAAAATTCTGAAGCCATCATTTTCATTTTCTTGACAAATGTTTTTTTAATGATGAGTAGAAGGTTCTATGCTACAGCAAGGGCAGAAGAACAAGGCCAGCACGGCAGCAGCCTCACTGACACAGGAGCATTAAAAGGATGCAAGCATCCAAGTGGAAAGAGCAAGATATGCCCACAGATGCTGACTGGGGCCACAGAAGTGTCCAGACAAGTACATGGTGCCAAGGCAGGTCTCGGGTCAACCTGGGAACTTGGATCAGAATCCACATAAAGTGTAGGAGGCCAGGCACCAGGATGACCTGTAGTGCATCTCAGGTAAGGACAAAGGATGAGAAATGCAACCTGTGAGTGATGTGAAACCCAGTGGAGCTGCCTGGTAGATTTCTCCCCCGGTGGCTCCTTCCCAGCAGCCAGACCTTGTATCCACACAGCAGCAGAGCTGGCTGAGGGCATGGGGTGGCCACAACCCCAGGGAAGTGTAGCAGTAGCTTCCCAGGGTACATGGGATCCAGAGTTAAACGGTCTCACAGAGCAAACCAGATTTAGTCTTTACTGAAAAAAATCTCCACTTTTGGGAATAAATTCTTGCTGTCATACAATTTTCTATCTTTCTGTTTTATTACTTCAGTTATTATGTATTGAATTAGTCCAGTTTTTACATGAAATAGTATTTCCCATAAAATAAATCTATTTTAGATCAGTGACTGAACTGAGTATTTAAATGCTTCAAAGGTAGATTAATGTTTTGATTAAATAACTATGAAAACTTTCTCAGTTTCCCAGTGGCTGTGTTTATGAACAACAGAAGTAAAGAAAAAACTTTACATTAGTCCATATCCAGTCAGATTGTGAGTCTTTCAAAGGTGTTGTTGCAGCATTTGGCTTCTGATTGACCCAGCACTTCAACCTAATATATCAAAAATTTCCCTGGAAGAGAAAAGGAAAGTAGTAGAAGTACTTATGTGACACAATTACTTCCATTTTTCAGTTCTTCACCAGCTAACAGATGAACAGAGTCTGAGGAAAAGCTAGGATCCATCCCTCAGGTGTATTTATCACAGAGTAAGTATCCTTTTCTCCTGTTCCTCTCACCTTGGAGAAATAAGGGCTCAAAGAAAGGACTCTGAGTCATTTCCTAGAGCTGGCCCAGGAGAACCTCAGCCCTTGGGTCCAGGTGTGATGTGCCTCAGGATGAGTAGGATCCAGGAGCATTTACTGGGAAGAGTGAGTGTTCAAGCCCTGCTAGTGCAAGATTCCCCACTGTACATCTCTCTATCTCAATACATATGAATCTCCCACTAATCCTGATCATCCAGAGAGGGGAATAGGATGGCTGGTGCTTGCTGTTGTGTGACCACTGAATCCTGGTTATGGAAAGGAAACTAAAATGACATAGCTTCCTTTTCAGTGTTATGATAAAACAACATTTTCCATTTAGTAAAATCCTTTACGTACAAGCAGTCAAGGTGGAATTTTGAATTTTTGTAGAGGAGATTTTATTCTACATTTTTCTCTTATTACTGAAAGCACATCTCCTTCTTGGGAATTCCCCCTAGTTTCACAATAAATAAGAGTAAATCCGTTAGCCAGGTTGTCATTAAAATGTAGGAAAACAGTCTAATTCCTTGCCATGGGAATTTAAAATTCCACAAGCCTTTTTTTTCCAGTTTAATTCATGTTTAATCACAAATTCAATACTGCAACCGGGCATTCAGTCATGTAGCTTGCCTACTGTGTAATGATTTGCAATTTGAGTCCCACTGACTTCATACCAACAGTGATATTCTTTATTTCCATATTTTTAAAAATAATCATTGGATTTGTTTGTATAATAGTGAAATTATACCATATTTGAACTTGATTTTCAAACAACTGCTATACAACTATATACAGCATTTGTCCTTCCAGTGACCTTTTCTTTTTGTGATTGCAGTTTTGACAGGTGCTTTGCTTCAGGCCACTCAGAAGCTTTACACTATTAACTGTGGTGACATTTTTCTCTCTTGAATTGTTCTAAGGAAAAAAGCTGATGAGAAAGTTTGGACTTCCTTTTGTTTCTTTGTGTGTCTTAAGGGTGTAATATTAGTGCCAAGGAGACAGCCAAAAAGTTAACATTGAACCTGAATTCCTTCATGGCATAGATATTTCAATGAGTTATGAAAAATACGTGGAAATTACCAACAATAAACAGTGACCAACAGAGACATGAAATCATTGTTAGTATTAAGCTCATTACCTAGATCCATAACCTGAAGAAATCAGGTTACTTCTGCTTATCTATTTCAAGGGACTCTGAATAAGATTTTTAGGCTATGATTAAAGAATCCTAGGGAACTTAGGTAATAGTCTTACTGCAATCTCAGGATCATTTAACAATGAAACCTTAAAAACTTTTGCTGATTTATGTAAACAGATGTGACTTGCTTTGTGGGCTAAGGCAACATTTTGTGGGAGAATACCTTTACCACATACAGAATTACCTTTACTTTCTTTTCCAATTTATTGCCTTTATTTTTTATTTTTTGTCTTTGTGCATTCCCTTTTGTTGTGCTGAAAAGGTAACATCACTGGAATTACTATAAATCAAAAGGTTTGTCTCTGCCACATTCAGTTGCATCAAATATGCCATAAAACTTCTTTATAGTTGTTGGAAGATGAGAAAGCAAAAGTGCTATGAAAGCTTGATTTACTCTAGAGCTCAGAATCAAAAAAATTTCTGACCTTTTTAAATGACACTGGATTGAGAGCAATTTTGCTCATATGAATAAAGGAATTCATTGTTTAAAAAAAAACAAAACCCAAAACCAAAACACACAACACCCAAGGATTTCATTTAAGTTATGCATAGATTTGCCAGCCTGAGTGGAATTTTTTAATGTTTTCTGGACTGTATTTATGGGACTAAATCTTATTTTATATGTACTTTTCTTGGATTGCCTTGAAAGCATTATTTACTTCTCTATTTAACACTGTTTTCTTTGAACAGACATACCTTCTTTATCTTTGTGTGAATACACACGTATATATGTATAAATATATAAATATGTATATATATCTATTTTGTCTTATACTTATTTGCGTTATTATTAGGCATCCTAGAAACACGTCTGGTTCCGCACAGTTTATGTGTATTTATGTTAGACTGATTCTGGAACTGAAAACAAGTTGCTCGAAACTTCTCTATGGAAAATGGATAATGTGTAGAGAGAGTGTCTAGGCCAATGTTTATCTCATTAATCTGGCTCCAAGGAGACTTGGATATGATTCGTTTGCTGCACTGCAGGTATCCTATTTGACCCTTGGCAAATTGCTACGCCTCTGTATCTCCATTCTTCAAGCTGCCAACTGGTTGAGAAAGTGTGTTTATCTCTCACACAGAGAGGGGGCAGGGTAGGGAGAAGACAGAAGCAAAAAGGAGAGGTTTGAGGATTCATATTCAAACATGACATTAAGGGGATTATGCAAGATCCCTCCTTCCCCCCCCCACCCCCAAAAAAAGGGAAAAAAAAAAAAAGATAGTCTCTGTGAAATTTTTTAAGATGCTATTTTTGCAGGTGAATGCTGCATTGTTGTCTGTCTTGTACTGTTTGTGCTGCTAGTGTAACTGCAAATAAAATGCAATCACTCTATTCATGCAGGAATACCATATTGGAGAATGGAGTATGAAAAAGAAAATACTTATTCTTAGTCTGTTTTAGATACTGTGACTTCATAACTTCAGAGCCAACCTTTGTTTTGGCTTTTTGCTTCCTATGCCAATGATACATTCCACTGCCATCCTGAGATTAGATTTGAGTGGGATGTCCTGTAGTGCTATGAATCACTCATCATTTCTGTGTTAAAGGAGTATGTCTGGATATATTGAACCAACCTCCTCCTGGAAATAAAAGGGGCTTGATCGCCTTGTTAAGCACTCCTAGGGACAGAAAAAGCATGGTGCATATAGGTCACTGGCATGAAGTTTAGCATCATATTAAATTTATTTTCTATACCTTTTTTACAGACTATTGAGAAGCAATCTTCATCTATCAAAACATGCTAAAAAAGGGGCAGGGGATGGTATTTTAAATACGTCTTCCTGTGACATTAAAGGCAGATACTTCAAGCTCACATTACACTATATTGAAGCAGTATATCACTACTTACTATATGTGTAACCCATTATATCTTTTTTATGTACTTCACGTAATGCTCTCCTCCACACTGAACAAAACTTCAACAGTATTATGAGTTCATGATCATCAATGCCTGTAATATTTCCAAAATGTAGCCAATCACCTGCCATAACAGAACACTGTTTTATTTGAACCAGTATTTTTAAAGCTCCAGGCCCAAAATGAAAGTTCCTAAATCTTTATTTACTCACTTAAATAAATGAGACCTTGTTTATACTGATAACATCTGCTATGCAAATAAACTGTGCTGTTCGCACATATGAAGGGGTTCATTACTCAATAAAGGGTTAGAAAAAACAAAAGTCAGAGGCAAAATCTGAGATCACAAACACCTTTGAAAACTTTCTTTTTTATGCTTTCTGTGTCTGGTTTTTCTGTCCAGAATATATATAGCAGATATTATTTTCCTTCTCATCCTAGTATTTTTCATCAAAATCAAAATTCATTTATATAAAAAATACAAAGAAGAAAATATACTTTGATTGTATTCTAATGCCTGGGATATCTTTTTTTATTCTGCTTTCATATAAGGCTGTTATTCTATACGTAGATTCTGTATTAGAAAAGCAATGACAGAAATGTCATTTACAGCAAGAGGGAAAAAACAATGTCAAAACTTAAGTAGATCTCAATGTCAAAACTTAAGATGAAAGATCAATAACTCAAGAAGGAAAATTTTTAACTTATCTGTGTCACCCTTTCTCTTTATCACTGCTTTACTGCAATGGAATCATAAAATTGGTAGGCTAATAGCATGAAAACCAGCAAGTTCTTATAACAAAGCAAAAGGTAAAAATGACTAAGTTACTAGGCTCTTGGTTATTAAAGATATTAATAGGCTTTTTAATGGTTGTATGAATTCATTTGCATGAATGATACCTGGAACCTGGAGAAGAATGAAAAGCTCTTTATGCCAGTGTAAATGATCTGTATTCTGTTAAAAGATCATGCATTGAAAAACAAAAAGGAAAATCCTTTGATGCAAATGTCACCTTTACTCATATTCCCAAGTTCATAGAAGGTCTAATTAAGGTGCTGGCCAAGACAGCACTGCTAGTGATTTTCTAAAAGGTCTCATCATTCTTTGAGCGATTAAGCAAAGTTGTTTTAAAACAGTGATTCTTCTGTTTTTGTACTTGATTCTGGTGCAAATGTGATTGCTAATTATAAAAATTATTGCACCTTATTTGCAATCTTGAAAACATAAGAGTTTCAATATTGTAGCATTTAGCTTTTCACAGATTATCTCGATGTTCAGTTTGTGCTCAAAGCTCACCCCATCTCACTGTCACGGTAAGGCACCTACCTCATCAATTCACTCATGAAGAATATTGACCCTTTGGAGCTTCAAGGATCTCTGTGCTTTCAGCCATCTAGTGAGATGCAATGATAATATTGTCATACACAGGAGGTCTTATTCATCATCTCTTCACTTGTCAGTAGAACAGAGATATCTTGAAGATTATGTCACCTGAATACAGGGATCTCTCTCCCAGCTTCCCCTACCCCCCTTTTTGAGACTTGTTTCATACTTGTGTGCCACTGGGCTGACCTACTTAGAATGTGCCACATGATCTACACATGAACAGCAAGAGGAGGCCAGGAACTAATTTATACGTGTAAAGTAACTGTATGCACGCTTTGACTCTGTGATAGGTTAATTACATAAAACAGAGGAGAAAACTTCATAAGCAATGGGGGCTGAACAAGAGGAAACAGTATCCCCCAAAATTTGCAGTAATATTTTTCTTCAGGTTTACTCCTGGTGAAAAGGCTCTGCACAGGTACACTAGAGCGAAGCAGCATACAGAGATTTTTTACTCTTCTTCTGTTTTGATCATAGACCATAGACCAGACCCAAGACTACTATTAGAAAGATTGGATCAGTGCTGAGAGACAAAATGGTTCTTTCTGATATGAGCGAAACTCTTGCATATAGTGGCATAGTCACCATTGCTGTTTCCTATGAATTGCACTGGTGACACTACAGGAAGCTGTAAATAGAATCATGGTGGAACTAAATCCACCTGCAGATTTTCTTAACCTGTTGGATAACTCCAAGCTTGGCCAAGCTTTTCTGAGGCAGGTAGAGTGTCATAAAATAAAAATAAAATAATAATAATAATAATAATAATAATAATAGTCTTAAAACCTGCTTTAAAGTTTTAGAACATAATTCCAGAACAAGATTTTTCAAGTTTTCAAAAATTGTCATATTGCAAGTTTTAAAACAATGATTAAAAGAGAACTAGCTTACAACCTAATTTCATAGAAGGACACAGATGTTGCAGCCCTTGAAAACAGGTCTTAGCACATAGTTTCCTAGGGAGAGTAAGGTGGGCAAGGTGTGGGGAGAGTGTTAAATGACAGTCACTGCAGACAGCCCTAAGAGAAAAGGGCATCATCGCTATGACATAGAAGTCATCTCACCTAACAGTAGATGTTTAGAAGACAGGTAACTAGTCTATTTTTTCAGGCAACAGTCTGTGGAGAAAGAAAACAATTTCCAGGGGCAGGCTTTTTCTAGATCAAATTTAATATTTAGAACAGGTGATTCTTCAGCATGGCACCCAGTCCAGAATCCCCCATGAATCTCCAGCTTGACATGGAGATCCAGAGTAAGCTACTTTACCAATTTGATTATTCCTGTAGGTTTCAATGGGATAAACATACTGGAAGACCTCAAAGGAACCTCAGTACTGTCAACAGAAGTGAGAGTATACATGCCGAGGTATAATATTGTGCAAAATAAAATTACATTTCTTTGATGAAGCAAAATTGTTACTGATGGGACATGGTAGAGATTAGTTTGATATAGGACTGACTCAGAAATGGGTAGAGATGTCATAAATTAACTCATTAATAACGTTACTATTCAAGCAAGTGTGAGGTCTCTTTATACAACTTTATTTTTTTCTTGAATTTTATAGCAGGATCAGATTTCCAGCACACATCTTTGCTATGACTTAAAATGTGACAATAAATCTTGAGAACTACAGGCTAAAATTGCAACAGGCACTACAAACTTTTACAACCACAAATACAATTTGAAATAAAAGGTTTAGTTAAAGTGAATATTTTGTGCCTAAGTACAAAGCTGGCACAGGATGTCATGATGAAAACACTTCAATTTTTCACATTTTACTGAGTTTGATCCAATATTAAATCAATGTGAAAAACAGTTTTATGTCTTCTACTGCCAGTTGTGTTATCATAAATGTTGGGTTTTTTACCAGCTCTTATTTGGCAGTTTATCTCCCTTTCTAAAACAGAACTCTGATAATCCCATTCTTTCAACATCAAGTTGTTAATGATATTGCTGATTTATGCCTATTCACCAGATGATCTTTTTTTGCTATATTATTTTATTTTTTTAATTCTTGGCTATCAGGGAAGAAGAAGAGTTGTAATTTTTTTCTTGAAAATACTGAACATATGCAGATGGAATATCTTAAGTTCTACTGAAAATGTAGGTTAAAAAAAAAAAAAAAAAAACAGGTAAAAAACACTCCAGTCATTGCAATTCTGAACATATTTGCACTGTAGTTAATGGGAAATGCAGCTGAGTGACTTATGTTGCCCTTTCTCTTTGTTGGCTTTATTTCCTAAATAGAGTTCTTAATCACTGCTCTTTTTGATGAAGGAAGAAACCAACACCAGAGAATTTTAAATAAATGAAGAAGAACAATCTTAATCTCGGTCCCCAGAAAATCTGGTGTAGAACTGGAAAATAATAATAATCTGAGACCTATTTTGGATTGTTACAGTTTATTTTGGACCTAAAAGCATTTATCATTCCCACAGAATTATGCCAAATATTTAGTGTTATTAATATTTCTCTGTTACTGCTGCTTCTTGGGTAGATCTCATATGAATTTGTTTTTAACTTGTTTTAACTTTGTTTTTAACTTTGTTGTCAGTATTTACCTGCCTGTGACCTGGCAATTCATTTTTGCAAGATAAGTTTAATCATTGAAATGGCTGTGTGTTTTGTTTTATTTTGTTTTCTGCTTCATAGTTTTGGCTTTGCTTTGTTTTGTTTGTTTTTTTCTTCTATGAATGCTCATGAAATGCTCAATGTTTTTTCCAGTAGACAGATTGCAGTATTAAAATTTTGGTTTCATAACATGTATAAACTTATGAATCTTAAAATTAAACCAATGAGTTTAAGAAGATTTAACCCAAGCTTTAATTATAAAGAGGATTGTTACAGATGAGTAATTCTATTTCTCTGCATTGCCTCTGTACTTGGTGTTAAATTTAAGCATCTGTGACTCTGTGTAGATGTCCTAGGCATTAGGCTGAAAATTCTCTAATTTACTCGGCAGCCTTCCCTTAGGATATTTTCTAGGTCATAAGACTGAAAAAATAGACTTTTTTTCCAAGTCTCTACCCATCTCTTACTTTATTAGACTGTGTGCTGGCAGCAGAAGTATTAATGGCATTCAAATACAGTCGACATAGATTGAGCTGAAAGACTCATAAAAGGCACACTTACAATATGCTGATATCTGACCCAGGTTTATATAAAGGTCAGGCAAACTGGAGAGTTTTTATGGAGCTCATTATTTAATCTTAATATTAAAGAGAACCTAGAATAGAAGACCCTAATCAAGGTTTGTAATTAAGTGAGAACATCATTCTTAACCTGATTATAATTGCAGGGGTTTATAGCCCTGTTCCAGAAAGAAGCATCTTGCACTGTTACTATCATGCAAGACGTTTTATATAAATCATGTCTTAGACTGTTTGCAAATCAGTTATTAGATACATTATAAGATTTTTTTAATCTATAGTGGTATTTATAAAATGGTGCCTTGTTGAAGAAATGTTAAAAACTTCCAGATCATGGTTTAAAACAGTAAGACAAAGAATTGAAGTCAAAGTAGCAATTTAAATTACAGATGGGTCATACTCAGATTTTATCCTCCTGTCACGTGATTTTAATTCAAAAATACAAACTATATAACCATCCTCACCATGCTTTTATACTAAAAGTCTTCTTTAAAAAAAACTCCACAATATTCCAAATTAAGTTTATGTGAAGGGAGTTCTAGTATAATAATATCTCATATAAGTCGCTCCTTACAGCAGAATGGCACTGAATCTGATTAATCTGAATGCTCTTTTCGGTGAACTAGATCATAATATTTCCCCTGGTGCCACTAATATCTAACATTTCCAAGATCATGCTATCTCAGAGATATTTGGTTCATGGATTATACATCCATTAGGCTGAAGCATTTCTAGTAATGTATTATGATCATGCATTTATCATGATTCCACCAAGCAGAATATGGTGCAAAGTTCATACTGAATCAGACTGATTACAAAAGAAACAGGTTTCCTTACAAATCAGTTGAAATTAGTTAGCATTATAATGCAAGTTGTAGCTGTTCCAGATTTTTTCTCAGTATTTTGCATTAAGAACTTCACTATCAGTGGCAGCTTTAGCTTAAGCTTTTTACTTCATACTGCAGTGCACTCAGTGGTATATATGCTAAGTTCACACTAAGTATAAGGCCAGTTCCTGTAATTTAGTGAAATGTGTTATAATACCCAGGTCACAGAATAGCTTTTGAGATTTATCTTGATAACTCCCAATTGTTCCAATGCAATTTAAAAACAAATCTGTCAGGACTTTCAGGTCACCGAAAACCAGACTTTGATTGAGGTAGCCATCCCATGAAAGGAAGCAGAAAAGGAAGGTGGCTTCTCATAACTAGAGAGGAGTGTGATTCCTTCAAAACAAGTGGGTGAATAGTGGCTATGAGAGGAACTGGTGTTCACAGAAAATTAAAATTAAAATTAAAATATTACTAGTGAAGACCACAGGAAATTATTACCTTTATTAGGAAAGAAAGAAGAGAAGGGGTCTCAAGAGTGGAAGCTCGGAGTATTCTTGGGATGTTATTGGGATGATACAGTTAAGTTAGCTTTTCCTCCTCTTCAGCATTTTTCTGTCTTTGCTTGATCCCCTTGCCCTGCTGGCAACACACTTCCTAATGTGGCCTGGGATAATTTTGACTGCCTTTGATATAAAGATGCATTGATGGCTTATGGTCAACTTGATCTCCACCAGGATGTCAAGGTCCCCGTCTGTAGAGCTGTTTTGCATTTGATCAGCCCTAAATCTGTACTGCTGCTTGGGATTATTGCTTTTCAGGTGAGTATTTTGCATCATTCTTTGATGAACTTCATGTGGTTCCTGGCTGGCCAGTTTTGCAGGCTGTGGAGATCCTCTGAATGCCAGCACAACCATCTGCTATACCAGTCACTTCTCACAGTTTTCCATCACGTGCAAACTTGCTGTGAGTGTGCTCTGCCTCATAATCTAAATCAATAATTAAGAGTTTAAATAGTAATAGACCCAGAACTGATGCCTGTATCATACTAGAAACCGGACCTCTGACCACCACCCTTTGGGTCCAGCCATTCATCCAGTTTTCACCCATTTCAACCAGTGGTGGATACCTCTGCCTGGGTGAGCTACAGGGGAGACCTGTTTGTATGTATGTGCTGGAGCATGAAGTAATGTATATACTTTGCACAAATACAGTACTCTCTGATTTTGACCAGAGAGAGGAATGGGATGAAGCTGTTGGTGATATCTGTGTTCTTGTGAGTGTTGAATGTCTCTTTTTTTGTGTGTGTTTAAGGCTGGCTGTTTCTATGTACATTTATGTGTAGTGTACATGCGTGCATCAGTGCCTACTGTGATACATGTTCAGCCTTGCTACTGACTGGACCTGGGGACATGGAGCTGAGGCAGCCTCAGCTCTTTCAGGCTCCTGGATTTTGGCAATCCTTAAAAAAAGCTGAGAGAATAATTATTTTCCTTTATTCTAACTTAACCTAACAAATCTGCAGAACATTAAACTTTTAAAAATTTTTCTGATTTTTAAACACAGCAACTCCATGATAATGGATAGGTGGTGCCTGTTGACATAACACAGGGGCCCCAGTGGAACTATAAAATATCTTGATGCAAATTTAGAAGGATGCTTAAACATAATCCTACCACGACTGAAGGTTAAATTGAGAGATTAAAAGCATTCTGCAAGAACAGTCAAGATTTATAGTTCAAGATGTCTACAGTAACTTTGAAGCCTTGTGAGAATGACCTGAGAACTCAAAGCAATTTGCAAGCTTCTCATTCTTTCTTAACTGTTATGTAATTACAAAAGCACAAAATTATAAATAAAATGAACAAAACAAGACAGTATAAAATGTATGTAGCATTTTTTTAATATAACAGTGTAGCTTGGAAGCTCCATAGCAGGTTAAAATAGTTTTGACTTAGCCCTGTTACAGGGCTAACAAACTGGAGTCTGGCTGGCACTTCCTCTGCCTTTTGTGGCAATAGCTTGAAGGGTGTTTCAGAAAAAGCAAGCAAACATAGAAGTTCAGCAAAAGATGGCAAAAAGGAAAGATGATCAAAAAGCCAGACATTTTACAAAGTGTTTCCCAAATAATTATTGGCATGCAATAAGTGACAGAGCAATATAATTAAGCTGAAAAAAAAAATCAGAATCTACACACTGCTAAATGCCAAAAAGTAGTAACAGACACATCTGTAAACAGAGTTTTGAATTAAGACGTTTGTTTTAAACTGAAGCACTGAGTAAAGATTAACCCTATGAACAATGCTCCTTTAACCTTGAAAACTGACAGTTTTAGGAGGAATCCTAAAATCCTAAAAATTGTAGTGTAACACAAAGATTATATTAAAAAACATCTTAGAGGACTGCCTAATCTAACATTAATGCTTGTGAGCTGAATTTCTGACAAGTCTGAATCTGAACTACTAGCCTTTATTAATGAAATTGTGCTATACAAGAAGAGAGTGACCCCTTGCATATAGTTAAATTTTATCTTTGTTGAAAAGTTGAAACAAAACAGTATTTGTAATCCTCTCTAGATAACTATGCTAATCTTCTTAGTCTCTGTTGCATAACATCCAATTTTAAATTTAGTATCAGTATAAAAAAATTTACATGAAAAAATAAAACCGGTGATAGTTGTATTTTACTTACAACAATAATAATATTCTTAATAAGTGATCCTAATGGCTTCTTTGCTAATGAACTCAAAATCCTTTCCCTGGCCAGGCCCCCACCATGAAAGCTTCTTGCCTGATTTCAGTGGTGCCTGCTGAGCCTTTCCGTGTGGTTTCAAGCATCCAGGTTTCTAACTGGATGTAGGCAGATCATAGAGTAAGAGGGAGCGGCAAAGCTGGTGAACATACCTAAAGGAACATGCCCCATAGTTTTTGTTTGGGTTTTTTTGGTGCTGTGGTCATTTCTGGTTCCAAGGGTCAAATACTAAACCAGTAAGAGGAGGATGCATTGTGATCAGAGCTCTGTCCAAGCTAAGAAAAAGAGACCTGGGTCAGATGGTTCTGCTGAGCTCTTTCCCAACCCAGAACTCACAAGTCACCATGGGGATAAGAAGTTGAAGGTACTGTAAGGGTACATGGAAGGTCAGAGCATCTGATTCATTAAGATTATCCAGTAAAGAAAAATGCATTAAATGTAAAGGGGATAAGGGGTAAATGATAAACAAAAATGTACTGTGACACAAATCTGTTAGACAAAGGATAAGAGAGACAATGCCAAAGATCAAAAATGTCCAGATGGTACTAATGGACCATTAAGACCACCAGGCACATCTTTGGAGGGGGCCAACCTGAGCTCTGTATCTCAAAATTTCCCTTTTGTAAAGTGGAAAGGAGAAAAGCATGAGGTTTTGGGGTATTCATAGATGATTGTGGGAGGAGTGTGTCAGCTCTGTGCATTTGCAGTGAGCACTGCCTTGGTCTGGCTGGGGAGCCAGGGACCTGCGGGGCAGGTAAGAGGGTCTGGCATCATGGTAGGCATACTGGGTGGACAGAAGAGCCGTGCTGGGAATCTGTGAATCTGTGTGCGCCTGTGAACCTGGTGAACCCCATGTGAGCACCCATGCTAGTGACCTGTCAGCTTAAGAGCAGGAGGAGACTGGGCTGTCTGCGCTTGTGCTTTATGTGAGCCTTGTACGTGGATGCTGTGGAAGGCAGCATCTTCTCTGGCAGACTTTGTGACTGGCTGTGTCAGTGTCCTCCATTTGTGACCTCCTTATCCCTGAGACAAATGCTCAGCTTTGCTACTGGGAACCTTCCACCAGCACTCAGCTTGACTGGGAAAGAGCATATAAGTGAATTTCAAGGCTTCAATCCAAATCTAATCAGATTTGTATTGTGGAAGAGACTATCTCCTGAGGGAATTAAAGGAGATGCCATTATTTAAAGTACTGCCCTGGACCCATGCCTTTGATGTCAAACAATCTATGTGGTGTTTTTTTCTCTCGGCCACTCTTACCCTTCCTCCTTGTTCCATTATCGTGTTCTCTCAACCGATGTTTACTCCAACACACCTTCATGCCATAAACTCACTGTGTCTACTTCATGTTTGCAAAAGAAGTGCTAGGTGTACTTCTTAAACACGGTCTAAAACCAAATAATTTTTCATATACAATAAAAGATTTTAATGTATTTATTTTAAAATGCATGTAAAAATTAGAAAATATATTATAATTCTTTATTATAACACTTGCAGAATTTCACTGTGAGCCTTTGCTAAATTTCTAGGTTCAAGGCATTTGAGCCAATCTTTCACAGAAGCATTCTCTGTAGTTTGATGCGAATCCCTCTAAGATGTAAGCAATCTTTGGGACCATAAGAAAGACAAAGAGTGTTCATAGCCCCTAAAACAGGTCCATAGGTTTGTTGTCAGAATAACCAAAAGTAACCGGAACTTACACTAGTCATGCACAGATCTCAGTACAAGGCACTGATAATGGCAAGCCTTTCTTTTTCAAAGCATTCTTTTATGACATCAATTTTGTGGCTTATATACGAATCTTTTTGCATTAAGAAATTCAACTTTTACTTCAGCATAGCCAAGAATCTTTAGTCTTTACTACTCACAGAAATATTTCAGCACTAAAAATCTTTTTTTTACTATTTATCAGCCCTTGGAGAGAGAAAATGAACAAGAGTGTGAAGACTTAAATATAAATCTCTTTTATAATATTTGTGATGTTGACCATTTATTTTTTACCTGACCAGTGAGGAGGCCAGAATAACTTATAGTTTTAGCAATTTGACTATAACATTTCTTAAAAGTTGTGTTTGAAGTCCTCTGTGGGACAGTCTCTCCTACTTTACAGTTTTATGATTAGGATTTGCGATTATAAGGATTTTACCACTTGAAAGGTTTTTCACTTGATTGAATGGGTAATTCTTGTAGAAGCTTAGACTCACTTTTTAGGTGATAAAGGACCACCAGCCAAATCTCTGTACCATCTGTATTCTTAATTTTCCTTTGCTATGTTTTTCTCAAATGTAAATGAGCAACACTGATCTAGAAAAGAATATGGCATTTTAAAAGAAAGACTGCTTCAAGGGTTATCATTTTGGACTGCCTAGTTCATGCAAAGTGAAAAGGGTTTTCCAAATGTGTTATTTGCACTCTCCTTGAAACACAATTTTATTTCCTATTCAGATGTTCCTTTTTCTCCTGCGGTCTCCTTCTTTAAAAAGTCTGAGATAAGATTAATTTCCTATTCTTATAGACTATTAGACATTTTGGATCTAATTTTATTTCATGAGTAAATCTCTTACTGAGATCTTTGCAATGAGAAACAGCTACCTGGACCTGTGGAACTCAGCTGTAACATTTTACTCTTTCCCCACTGTTTCATTCATGCACCTCTTTTTCTTATAAAAAACTGATGTATAAATTTGAAAGCACTATAGAAACTATATAGTGACCTTTGTTCAGGTCGTGCCTTTGTTTTTAAATTTAACACATAATATTTACTGTGTTGCTAGACTGTTTCACAAAAAAAGGCTGTGTCTACATTAGTAAGCAGTATGGTGCAACGCAAAAGGATCTGAAGGCAAAATTGCTGCTGCTGAGAACCTGATATCCACATTACTTGGAAGCTTTGCAGCAGATTTTTTCTAATTTGAGACTCTGTAGTAAGCATCCATTATTAACTGCACTCCTGGGAGTCATCTTTTCTGTTAGTTTCATCCAAAAAATAAACAAATTTGCAAACAGTTGATTAAAAAAGAAGTCTCAAAAATTCAGTCCCCGATCTGCTACTTGCTGTAAATTAAATTTGTTTGTATTTATTAGAAAACCTGTATTTATTAGAAAACCTGTACTATTATGAGGTCTTAAATGTTTCGTTTTGGGGGTTGTGCAAAATTTATTTACTCTAAAATTTATGACACCAGATTTTTGGTACAGAATTTTGATCTCATTGTTTCATTACAATGTCTTCAGTTGTCATTTTAGGAAAACCATTCTCTTGCCAACTATTGTCCCTGTTCCAACGCTAGGTTTTTTAAAAAGTGAATATGGAACTGGAGGTTACATGACTAGTAAGGAATAGTAGTGCTGATTTATCTTAATATAAAGATGGATCTCTGCTTTAGAACTATGCCAGAGAAAACTGTGTCCTAGTTTGATGAGGATGCACTAACCCAGAAGATACATGCAAAATTGTGCTCTACCACCCACTCTACTATATCCCACAACAGCTGATATAATTGGAATTTCTTCATAGAATCAGTGTGGAAAAGAAGAACATTTTAGTAGAGTCATTTAGAAAAAAACAGATGAGTCTGTTCCTGACCTTCATTTAACAAGAAAGGCACTGTGTCAGAGCAGCAATTTACTACAGTAGTTTCTTGCAGAAAATAACACACATTATGGCAGAAGATAATTCCAAATGAGAAAACATGTAACAGGACAAAATTTTTCAGTATTAGATGGCAATTGGTGCATTAATTGCAGAAAAGGAGAGCCAAGTTAATGAAGTGCCCTGGAAGAATTACAAAAAGTAAAAGCCCAGAAGTATTCTTTTAAAAGGTTGCTCCAGGATAAGCTGTTTAAGAAGATGTAGTAGGATTTCCATAAATTTTATGAGGAGTGAGTAATTTTTTTCCTTGTAGACTGGGTTGACGAAGATTTTATATCTCTGCTTCTATTGGTTCAAAAAGAATTTACCTGTAGGGCTTGTAGAAAAGTCCTTCTTTGTTACCTCTGGTGAAAAAATGGAATGAAGAAAATGTTTTGGTTTTTTTTTTTTCTTTTTGTTCTTGATATTAAACAACTCTGTTGCAACTTCTATTCCTTCAGCTACTGGAAACAACTGAGACTAAAATAGAAAAAGGGAATAAAACAGGGTGTCAGACAAATTGACTGACTTCAAAAAAGGTATCAGATCCCAACCGGAGAAGGAATATCATTCAGTCAAATACTTGCCAAGCAGTCATAATCATACCATTTTTTGTGCTTTTCAACAAGACTTATAGTTTCTAGTCACCTCTATCTAAGCTTCATAGCTAAACTGTAAAATTAAGGATAAGTTGGATGAGTACCCGAAGAATGAAGGCTGCCAGAATGGTTAATATCAGACCAAGTCCCTGAGGTACAATAATGATGTGAAATGGTTTTCTTCTTCTGTTGTACAATGTTTGGGAAAGAAACATTTTTCCTGTTGCTTTTTCATGTCTGGAAAAGATTTTCAGCTATTCACGAGCCTTAGGTTACTGGCTGTCAGCTGCTTCAATTTTTTCTGTTTCTGTCTAGCATTCTGGGCCATTGGCGTGAAAAAAGTTTCTTTCTTTCAGTAGCTTCTCCATTTGCCCAAGAAAGAGGGAGCATTGCTCACCGTAGGCTCAGTCCCCTGGTAACACCAGCTGAGGCTGCAGCACCTTCATGTAGCCTCAGAGATGGCTGAGCAAGAGGATGTTTAAAAAGTTGCTTACAGCATGATGTTGTTCTTCCACAGTTTTGGGGTATGGACATGGACAAATGAGGAGCAGCTGAAGGAAAAGATGAAGTCTGCCAGCCCTTGCAGCACCCCAGTGTGTGGTACTGGCTCTTGGGAGAGATGCTCCTGCAGACAGACGGAGCCCAAGCACTTCTACATTATGAATCCCTTGCACTGGGAAGGCCAGATACTGAATTTTTTAAACTGTGCAACAAAACACCACTTAGGGCCTCATTTAGTTCACTTATTTCTTATCCAAGACTAATCACACCTTTTATTATTTTTTTTATTTTTTTTTTTTCTTTTTTCCATACTTAGTATCTGCAGTAACTTCCAGCTTGATTTAGAATTGCATCTACTGCAGTGGTTTTTAATTTGGAAAATACCTTGTTCAGGTTTGATCTCTCAGCTTCTGCAGCTGATTGTGTTTCAGAAAATAACCTGGTTCTGTAGAGTATTTTGAAAAAGCTATTCTCTCAGAATGACTAGTAATAAAAGTGCAATGGATATTAGAAGGCACTATAAATCATAGATGTGCAAATAATAAACTGCTATACTCAGCCATCAGCTCCCTAAGATCTTAATATTCCCAGTTTACATTGTGAGAGTGAAATCAATGAAATATTAAATCCTTGAAATATGAGTTTGTTTTCTGCTTTCCTACAATATATTTGAGACAAATCTAACAGTAGGTGACATGGGTTAACATGACCATTTCTTAGGATGGAAGATCAAACCACACTCCAAGAAAAAAATGAGAGATGTTAAAAAAACCCCAAAACAACAGAGGTTTTGACTGATAGGGAAATAACCAGGTAGTGATGATGAGTGAAAGAGGTAATGGGAGTGAGAAAAGACCCAAAGAAAAATTTATAAATATGAAAGCCACACACTTATTCATCATCAAACCAGTCACTGTTCAAGTTTTGCTCTGTTTGCTCTACACTCCAGGGTCTCTGTGGAATCTTTCCTTGCTACCAGGACCAGCACTTCTTGGGTGAAGCCATAACATGTGGGGTCCAAAGCTTAACTCATGCAGGAGTGTAGCACTTCTAGAAATGATGGGGTAAGAAACCAACATTCTGAAATGTTATCTTTCCACAGTAAAACAATTCAGTATAAAAAATATATTTCTATATTGTTCATTTAAATATAGAAAAATACAAAAGTCTAGAATGCAGTGTAATTTAACTGTATAACTGAGAAGGAAACATGCAAGGCACTGTATGCAAAATTACAAAAAATATTTAAGAAATTATGTAAAAAATAATTATGACATTCACGGAAAGATTACTCTGGATTTTCACAGAGCTGAATGAATAAATTACTCAGTTAATCTACCAGACTTTATATCTACTCTATAAATTACCCAGAATCTTTTATCTCTTTTTACTTTTTCCATCTGGCTACTGCTGTTACTCCTTACTCTGATGAGTTACCATTACAATTTTCACACTTCCTTGACCTTTGAGGCATTGCTTAAAGAATTGTGAAATCATATTGTATTATCCCAAAAAGGATTGAATTTCATATTCCTTTATGTGAATGATTTACATTTAACACATCCAGCAATGCCTTCATCATCGGAAAATGTAAGAAAAATTGAAACTGAACAATTGAAATTGCACCTGCTGTACAGACTATTTCCCTTTAAAATGATATTGTGCATCAGTGTGGCTACTGTACAATAGCATTTTTTCCCAGTGAGAAGACAGTTCAAGCAATTTTCTCAGTAGCAAGGACACTTGGGAGGCTGGTGTGATAGATTCAGAACTACAATAATTAAATAGAAATAATGTGTACTGTAATGTTTGTAGATATTTTAATTCCAACACATTGAATGCTATAACAATATCTTGCCTTTTTCCACTGTACAATTACCCTGTTAAGATGAATAAGTTTCATTAGGTAACAATAATAACTGCAAGATCCCATTCTCAGGGCTGTATGTTCTAGAAAAGATCTGAGAACTACGAGAGTACTGAGATGCCTAATTCTCCTTGTTTTTCCTTCTGTTTTCTTATTTTCATAGGATGTTTTTGCCAGAAGAAACAGATTTGGCCAAAAACTGTGGTTGGTTTACATTAACTCTGCTAAACTTAGACTGAAAACTGAGGTGAATTCCTCCATGATTCGTTTCAGTTGAGAAATGAGTTTTTTTGGAAGCAGTTCCACAAAAACCTCTGGTTTTTTTTTCAAAGTATTGTTTAAAAAGTGTATGTTACTTTGCGTGTTAATTTTTTCTTGTTTCACTGCAAATCTCCAGTGCCTACAGCTTATTTGGATCTGGCAGAGGAAATAGTATGCCTTCAGTGCATGGATGGGTTTTTGTTATGTTGGGGAAAATAAGCCTGCATATGACTAAGTTATGAACTACTCAAAACTTCTCAACATTTTTAAGTAATACTCTTTAGGGACTCCATCTTCATGAAGGCCACATCATCTTTTCACCACAACTACCCAAGGGACAAGCTCTGTGTGATTGTGTGCAAATTCCATCCTGCTCACAGTGCTGCCTCAGTGCCTTTCTGTAGCTGAAAGGGATATTGCTGCTGTTGTTACCATTGTGCTGGGCCAAAGGACCAAGTGTCATTCTTGGCATCCTCACCCTTCCCACAGTGTCAAGAAGGTCAAAATCCTCCAAAGGCCCTGCCTTTAGACTGTAAAGTTAAAAAATTTGCATCACAAAGATGGAATTTTTAATAGAGTAAGTATCAGTCTTCTTCAGGTTATTACATTTCCACAGTTGCTTATAATCATTTCACCTTAATGAATTTTGATGCAATATGAATTATGATACACTATGGCCAAGGTAGGCTTCTGTTCAAATGGGATCTCTCTGGTATCAGGGAAGAAGTGTATTTCTAACAGATTGGAATTCAGATTTCAAAATCCAACAATGTTTTTGTGACAAACTTGAAAAATATTAAAAGCAGGGCAGACTATTGATCATGAAACCACAATCCATATGAGCTAAGTGTAGGAGGGTTTTTTTGGACATTGTGTGCCCTTCTCTCTCTATGTCTATTTTACATCTTGGACCACATATGACATTTATTAATTTTTAATAATTCTACCTATATCTACCTATTCCTGGTAATAATTCTACACTAGGGAGACTATTCTACTTCCTTTGTTTTGCTATTGGTGCTTAATTCTGTGTTTTGCAGGAATGAAGTCAGAAATTGGAAAGTTAGAATGAGCTTCTTGTTTTTTCCAGAAGTTAGAATGCATGTTAATGAGCACAGTGATGGGCTTTTCCAATGTTTTAAAAAATACTTTTTGGAGTAGTATTCTGCAAAATTCATAATAAAGTTCATAATAAATATGAATAAATAAATTATTCAAATAAATTCATAAAGTTCATAATAAAGTACTAGAATGAATTTTTAGAGAAATTCATGTACTGGCTGCAGTATCCACTTTGGATCCTTATAGGTACTTCTGGAAAAAAGATCCATAGGTAGTTGTGTCCCTAGATGAGCCAAAAACAGCATTTGTCTTTTTTCCTCTGGAAGGGTCACTTTTGTAATAAAAAAATGTGGTTTGGGTTAACCTGGGTAGGGTAGAGTATTCAGAGCTACCTCTGATTACCCCAGTGTTGGAGATGCAAGTATAACACACTGATAAAGCACTCCTTTTTCTTTAAGATGTTACTACCTAGATAAGCAACTAGTATTGATATAGCTTCACAGGGTATGGCTGTGCTATATGACATATGGTAGAGCATTCAGAGGCCATGTTTATGTCATGCAACATATGTCAGAGCATGTAACCAGAAAGCACCCTCCAGAGAAAAAAGGGAGAAATGCCAGAGTTGTGTGGTATGGATCATATTGCAGCCATTGCTATCTTAGTTTGCTGTTTCACCTTCCACACATTTTTCTCCAGTACCATCTAAAGAGTCATCTTCTAACCCCTGCCAGCACCTCTCAGTTAATCCTGGCAGGCAAGCCTCAGTGAAATCTCTAACCTGTTTCCACAATGACACCTGCAAGGGGAAAGTCATCCACTTCTAGTATGTACAGCAGAGCAGAACACCCAGATCAGTATTTCTCATCCTGCTTATAGCTCATTAAAGGAGTTTGTCAGGAATAAGATGTTGCTCTTTTTTTTTCTTTTCTTTTCTTTCCCCTCGCCCCCCCCCCCTCCCCAAGTTACATACATTTTCTATTTCTTGGCAATTCCTCTAGGTATGTGAACCAATATTTCTTTGAAAGAAGATTTCCTCAGTCTCTCCAAAGTTTGTAAAATATTTTATATCAAAGTTTCAATAGCTTTCACATAGCATATGCCTCTTGATTTCAAACAATTTTTAGATAATTTTCTTTTTGAGGTTAGGGATAGAAAATAAGGAGATCACTGAAAATTTGAAAAAGCCTGTCTCATTCTGCTGCACAACCTCCAACTCTTCCTCTTCTCTGCAGGAGATGGAAGCAGATAGAAACAACTCTTCTCAGCAGAAAACTCTCAGAAACATTATGTCTACTGCAGAACACAACATTCATCTTTGTTTACTGCTTTTAAAAAATGAGCTCCACATGAGGCCACACATTATGGAAGAAATGTTATATACATACATAGATATAAATACAGATAAATAAACTTTGGTTCTAACTTCTGGTGCAAATTTGTGATTCAGCAGAGGCTTCAAATGTTTTATATTCGTTCCTTGAAAAGGACAGAGTAAAATGCACGTAACTATTAGAAATAGAAGAATATATTTTTACTGCTTGCCCCTGGAGCTTGGTGAAGTCAGCTGCTACTTACAGAACAGGGCTTTTTAAAATTTTTATTGCAGTAGCAACATTTCCATGCATAATGGTGGTTTACACTTGAATAAAGAATAATTGCAGATAATGGGTCTGTCAGCATGAACGGATTAGGGGTCTCAGCAGTGGTTCCATCATTACAGTGAAAATACTAATTTAAAATCCTGTTTCCTTTCCTTTGACCTTATGCCTCATTATTTTAATGGCATCAGGAGTTAATTTCTGGTGCAGTAATTTATTTATTTATTTATTTATTTATTTATTTATTTATTGCTTTACTTTGGTTGGTATATAACATTGCATTTTTTTATAAAGAATCTTTATGTTTTGTATGGCATTTGGCATTTTATGATTTAGTTCTAGGGAAGCTGGCTGCATTTTACCAGTCTGAGGGCTGGCAATGAGCAGATGGTAGAAAATTTGGGTAATCACTTCAAATGTAAAGGGAATAAAAAGCCTGAGATCAAACCAGCCTCTTTGCAGGAAGGCAAAGAAGAAAGCTTCCTACTCTCACCTTTTCATAATTTGCCTCTTTGATTGGAAGACATTATGAAATGAACTTTTCTAGTGACTATTCCACTATGCGTTCAAATCTATTATTTATAAATGTAGTCTGCATATTGTCTCACGGCAATTGTGCAGAATTACATTTTTTTTCACTTGCAGTCTCCTGCTTAAAAATGGAACCACCAATCATACTTTTAGTTTCACGTGTTGCTGCCATTTGAAAACTGTTTTGCATAGAAATTATGGACTCACAGGAATAGGATATTCCACAGCACACCCTGTGGGATCGTGTAATGAGTCTCTGCAGAGGAGAGTTCAAGGGAAGCTTTTCATGCTCTGCTGAGGAAAACACGTAGCATTGCCTGTTTTGCCTCAGCTGTTTCTCTCTATTTTATTTTCCCTGCAGATTCACGTGGCTGAGTATGGCTGGGGAAGTATCTCTGCCTCCAAGTAAAGGACCTGTGGGAGGAGCTCAGCACACCGTGCAGTATCAAAGATGATGAGAAAGAGAGTAGTTGGATCTCCTCGGAGACCCTGCAGCTTCAAGAGCCTGCAGCCCCCAACTGTGCTGAAGGAGAAGAAGATAGTCTGTGCTTATTGGGTTGGGAAATAGAGACTCCCAGGATGCTGAAGGCGGTGGCCTCAGGAGAATGGCTTCCACTCCACCTGCAGATTTGCAAATAGAGAATAGGACAAGACAGGGAGCTGGGAGCTGTGTCCAGTGAAGCATGAAATCCAGATGAGACCAAGCCCTGCAGCAGTACCTTGATGCTGTCATAAGATTTAGTCTCAGTTAATTCAACTAGATTGTTCACAAAAACAAATTTCTGACAGTTTTCTGACATACAGAGAATTCAGAAAAATCAATCTAAGTATAAAGAACTAACTGAATATTTAATAAAAAAGGGGTGTTTTTTAAAATTGCAGTTTTCATCTTTAAATTTAGTTTCCAAGTAATAAATATGATTATGTTCAGAGAGGTTTTTATCAGAGTATGAACTAAATTGTATGGAATGAAATGAAATCTAAATGGAGTAAAAGTGAATACAAATGTACTCCCTGCTTGTAATATAAGATAGTGGTCAAAATCAAGCAAATAAATTAAAAAATCCTAAAAAAACTAAGCACTCTGATTATTGTATAGAATATTTGAATGGCTGATCTGCTTTTGAAGTTAGGAAGTAAGGAAATTTATTGAAAGAAATTTCTTTATGGCTCTTAAATCTTTCCTGAGTTCGGGCAGTATTTGTCTGTCTCTGAGAGGTCCTACCCAAACAAAAGATTGCTTTTTATTCACTACTCTTCTACTTTGCCAGTAGAAGAGAGACAGAAAAACAACAGAGAATAAAGGCAGCAGAAAAGGGTTGGAGAAATAAAAAAAAGCTAGGCCAGAGCAGAAAAAACGAATAAAATTTCCAGTGAATGAAATGAAATGGAAGAAACATATAAAGAACAGTGAATAACCACAGGCGAAATTGCGCTGCCCCTGGTGAAGTCAACAAAAGATACTTCTGAGGACATGATGAATGCTTAAGAACTGTGGGAATCAGTCCACAGATTGTCAGAACTGTTGAAACAAAGCTCATGGAGAGAAGAAAAAGAAAAAAGGTAAAGGAAATTGAAAAAAGGCCTGAGGGTAACTTGAGCAAAGATATGTCTAGAGAGAGAATAAGTAAAAGACAAAAACAGGAGACAGGACAGCTTCTCAGTAGAGTCTGCCAAGTTCACCTATCTTATGGGTTGCTCTGTCAGAGCTGTGTATAAAATAGTGGTAAATAAATAATAGCATCATGACAAATGGTAAGTTTTAATTTGTTTAATTCATTCTGTTACTCTTTACAGTTGAAAAAGAGCTCTAAGATCACCATGTCCAACTGTCAACATCCCTCCCCCAAGAGAACATATATATTAATATCTGTATCACCCACTAGAGAATGTTCTAAAGAGCCTCATCTACATAGTTTTTAAATACTTCCAGGGATAGTGATTCCACCACCTCCCTGGGCAGCACATTCCAATGCCTAACTAACCTCTGTATGTTGTATGTAGCATCAGTAGTTATGTTTAAGTTTTGGTACAAAAACATAAGAGTTTGGTATTTAAATTTTTTTTTTGTATTAACTAATAGACTTCCTGTAAAACCATCAGGAGAAAAAAATTGTTTTCTAAAACTTATTTCTGATTTACATGTGCGTTTTCAGTCCTCTTTACCTAGAATTTCTATCAGTGACTTTTTCCACATTCGATTTTTTGCTTTGTGATAATTTGGTAATACCACATACACTGATGTTCTTTTTTGTAAACACTGTGTTTTTTATGTTATTTTTTAAGATCAGGTAGACATATAAATTACTGTTCAATGGTGTAAATCAGTGTGATTCTAATAGAGCCAGTGGATACACACAAGTCCATCTTACACCTGGCATTCTGAGGATGATGCAAGTTAGAGGTGACATTGTTTGTAAGTTTTTATGGAGAGAAAACCACATAATAGAAGCATTCCATAATAGTAGCTGTGGAAGAGGAGAAATTACTTTACATGACCAAATATCTGGTATGATATAAATAATTAAATACTATATAAAGTATGCTTACAGACAGCTTCAAATAAGATTCTTGAATGTAAGTTAATTCTGGTTGTGAAATAAAACTTGGGGGTGATCTGAAGTCCATTGAAATAAATAATAAAACCATCCTCTGATCATTTAGATGCCTTGAATTAAGGATTTTTGCGTAGCTACTATGAGTCACAACTTTTAGAATCCCAGAACCTCTGAAATTCAGTCACTTACCTAGGCAGGAAGAAAAGTGTGTTGTTGCATCTAACTTCAGGCACTCAGATATGACACTGATGCTATCACTTACTGTGTCAAAGGTTCACCACTCCTCATCTCTATCTCCTGCTAAGTATTCTTGGCTTTTACCAGAATCTTTGAACTGAACCTGGGAACTCAAGCTACCAGATGCAACTGAACTAATTTTAGCTTCAGAGACTGAAACTTAGTTTATCTGTTAGTTAGGATAAATTATCAGCAACTCTTGTTAATGAAGAACAATTCCACGTTTTCTGTGTGTGTGTTATGCAGAGGTTGTTGTATGATAAATGTGACGGTAGCGTAGTAGCTTGGTTGTTAGGATGACATTCATGTGACAGTACTGAGGTTTCAATTATCTACTTGCATCAATCAATCTTTTAGTTTCCAACACTGTTGCCTGCAGTAATGTCACAGCTTTTCTGTCAGTCAGGAGAACTTTGAGGGAAATGTTATTCATTACAGCTGCAAATCTGTCACTGTGCCAGGCATGTCGTGTTAATGACAACATTTATTTCAAAGAGTTGTGTTTCACTTTGTTGCTGGAGAGTTGACTTTGAGATCGTAAAATATAATGAAATGCCAGGAAGATGAAGTGAATGAAGTTTACCAAAAACACAGTTAAGGTGATTCAGATCTACTTAAAAAAAAAAAAAAATGCACACACACACGAGTGCACTCTTTATGTTTTGATGAAAACATTTAATCATTTATTAGGATTATTAACATGGGCAAAGGAAAAATGTTGGTCAGAATACAGTACATAGAGCAGCATGCACAAACAGCAAGTTAGAGCTTCATTTAGCAACCTTGGTCCATAGTACTGTAAAGGAAAAAACTTTACAATTAGTCTTTTAAAACAAATAAATAGATAGCATCTAGTTCTTGTGCTGCTTATACTTACATGTGAGCTTTCCCTCCCATCATTTCATAAAGGACTAGAGCATCTTTCACATATGAAGAGAAAAAGAGAGATGGAAGTAATCAGACTGAAGAGGAGAAGGTTTGAGAGCAGTGTGCAGAGGGGAAGTATATAAGTTCCTTGTGGAAGGGAATGAAGAAGAGAGAGACAGATATTTCTCAGTAGTGCCCACTCACAGGAAAAGGGGCAACGGGTATAAATGAAAAAACAAACTCTGAAACTCCATATGAACCAAAAAAATCACTTGTTTACCATGAAGCTGGTCAAATACCAGAGCAGGTTGCCCAGAGAAGCCATAGTGTCTCCATCTGTGATGATACTCAAAACTTGAGTGGATGCAGTCTGGTACAACCCTACCTGAGTAGGAGGGTTGGACAAGATGGCCCCAGAGGTCCATTTCCCACAGCAGTTTTTCTGTGTGTGATTCATGAAGATCTGGCAGTTTTCTGGGGGACTCATAAGAATGGGAGCAGGTTCTGGAAGGGGAAAACATTTAGGCATGTTCCTTCCCCATGGAAACAGACATTGTTCCCACTACATACATTCTAACAATCCAGCTGTCTGGGAGCAGGAAGAACATTCAGGTTATGACAGGATTTATAAACCCTTCCATTCCTGCTACTGCTTTGAAATTGTTACCAGTACTTGAGGTATTGGATCTGTTACCTCTGCTTTTCACAGCAAGTGCTGTACTGACTGCTCCAAAGGTATATGTTGAGACTGCAAACATCACAAGTCATCTTTCATTTGCCTTATAAAATGCTACTGCCTGTTATTGTGATGCAAATGAAACACCAACAACAATTAAATCCTAATTCTTGACAGATACATTGTGTTTGCATCAAGACAAAATAAGTCAAGGCAAGTAACACTGGACATAGGCACAGTATCATCATCTTTTGTTTTAGCAGAAATATAGTCAAGGCAGATGTCAGGAAATGGTCTTTAATTTACTGATGTTGCTAAACTTCCCAACTGCTTGTTTTCTTCTCTACTGAAGCATGTTTTTTTTTCTCTTGAACTGGTGGATCCTTATACTGGAAGCCCAAATCTCCATCATGTTCTGGAATCTTCAGTATCTCCACTGATTCAAAATGACAGCCAGCTCTCTGTGCCTGTACTGGCACTGGTTGGGATGGTGTTAAATTCCCTTCTAGCAGCCTGTGCTTTGAATCTGTGGCTAAAACATTGTTGATACAACGCTGGTGTTATCACAGCTATTACTGAACGATACCTGAACACCATCAAGTCATCCTCTCTTACCTACTGTTCCCCAAAGCAAACAGGGTAGGGATGCATGAGAAACTGGGTGGGGACAGAGCTGGAACAGCTGGCCCAAACTGACCAGAGGGGTGTTCCTAACCATATCGTGTTATGCTCAGTGTATAAAGCTGGGTGTATAAAGTAACCATTAAGTGTGATGGAGCCTAGCTGTCCTGGGGATGGCTGAATACCTGCCTGCCCATGGGAAGGTGTGGATGAATCCCTTGGTTTGCTTTGCTTGCAAGCACAGGTTTTGTTTTACATATTAAGGTGTCTTTATCTCAACACAAAAGTTTTCTCACTTTTATTCTTCTGATACTCCCCTCCATCCCACCAGGGAGTTAGGGAGCAGCTGCATGGGACTTAGCTGCTGGCTGGAGCAAAACCACAACATGGAGGAAAATTACTTCCTAAAAATAAAATATAGTCCTACTATGGTGTTAAATTTCTACCAACAGAGGGAGGAAAAGCTTTGAATTAAAAAAGACATGCAAACACTTTGCTCTATTGCAGATACACAATGGGTGAACATACAAGTAGTTTTTGGACATCAAAGCTCTGCACTGTTAGCAATGATTGCAGATGCAATAGAGGTCTAAAGTTACATGTGAATTTCAGTTCTTTTTAACTTTTGAAGCATCTTCTCTGAAACTCTTTCAGGGACTTCCAGAAAGATATTATGTACAAAATACATAATTCTGTATTAGCTAGAAGAAAAATGCAACTGTTAGCTATTCATATACTGTGTTTCAGAACACAGATTAATATAGGGTTAATATATGTTAGTTGTGAAGCAATAAACCAGTAGAGCGTGGAGATGGAGACATTAATTAACCGAATGAGGAAGATGGAATTATCAGCAAATTGAAGATCATATAGGTTTTGTGTCCTAATGCTATAGCAAGGGCATACCACCTGCTATCCCTCACACTGCTGTCTTTACATTATCTGTTGGAATAGATGGAAGGATGTTTCTCTGGACATAGAAACTTGTTCAAGTACTCTTAGTGCTAACTTCAGACTTAAGCACTCAATATGTGATCCTGCTCTTTGGGTTATTTTTTTTTTTTTAATATAATTTATGTCTGATGATCTATTACATAATCCCAAATTAGGAGAGAAAAAACATGGGAAAAGTGGAAAAGAATGCACACTGATTGTGATTAAAAAGATCTAGTGCAAAGTTTTATCTATAAACATTTACAAATTGCTTTTGAATTTTTCTCAACATTTTAATGTTTAGGAAGTTCAATGAGAAGTAAATTATTCAAGATTTACAATATAGAACAGTTAGCAAAATCTTGGGGTATGATTAACTGCCAGAGTTTTTGCTTCTGATTCTTTGTCATAACCAGTAAAAGAACCCATTCGACTGAAAAAATAAACTTCCTTTTAAATTACATTAGACTGGATGCATCCTATTTCTCTGGGCAAAGCAGTTTTGTGGAGAGCAATCAATAAAATATAAGTAGAATTTATGCCAGGCCTTGGCCTATGCCTTTGTAAGAAAGTATAAGGACACCATAGATAATAAATTTAATCAATACATGAGTGCAAGAAATATGGAAATATTTATATTCTTTGTACATGGAATGGAATTCCTTAAGTGTTCAGTACATGTGATAAAAGAATCAAATGCAACCAAGAGAAAACTCCTATAAATTACCTCATTGGTTGATTTTCCTCCTCCCTGGGATACCTCAAAGCAATTTGGTGTGGAGTACTATTGATCCGTTTGCCACCTGAGAATGCTGTCTTCTGAGTTTTTGAGCTCTCAAAGCATTTTTGGTTAAATAAACAAATATTTATCTATTTAACATGGACAAGCTGAATAATTGTTGCTAGCTAGTTCTCCTAGGAGATAAACATGAACTTTGTCTAGACATGCTGATTGCAATCCATCAAGCAATGATTAAACAGTACTAATTTTCCTTGTTCAGAGAGAATATTAAAGACATCCTTGAATTACAATTAGAACTCTTGAGACACAAATAATAGAAAGATGTAATTTTTTACATGTTTTTTTCTGAAATTAGTCTGTGGGAAGACTTAGCTGAGAGATCTATAAATGGATAACATGTTGTAGCCTGCCTCAGAATTCAACAGATACATAACTTAAGATAAAATAAAGCAGTTAGCATATTGCTCATTAAGTAAATAAATATATCCTACATTAATAACAAATATAAATATGTTAATCAAAATCTAAAGCAGATTTCTTTTTTTTTTTTTTTTTGTGAATGAGGTAGGAAAAATATGCCTATTTCTCAGTAAACAAAAGGGGGAATGTTTCTACATGAAATATCGTCTTTAAGTGGGCTTATGTTTACACTGGAACATACAGTTAATTTTATAAAGTCTGTCTGAGAAGCACCCTTGCTTCTGATTCCTAATTATTTAACAGTTAAACACATCTCATATTGTACAACACTGAACTTTAAATGAGAAACTCTATAATTAAGATGGCTAAAATGTTGAGCAAACCAGCTGAAAACAATGAAGTTGTTTAAAGGGTTGTAAAGAGATATTACACAATCCTTATATTGCAGTAGCAAGAGTGCTTTATTCTCCTTGAAAAACTTTTTCATTGCATTTCTGAGTGGCAGCTGACTGGTGACCATAAATTAAGCCACCATCAAGGCAGTAAGAGAGGGCTGTGCTTTAAGGTTCCTCTCATAAACACAATGAAGGGAACTTCTTGTATTGGTAAAGTCATATATTTAGTCAATTAAAAAATACACCACTAAAATTCCTGGATATCACTGCTATCTGGTCTTCAGGGAATGTGGAGAAGGAGTATGCAAGTAATAACTGTTGTTAAATACAGTCCATATAATCCTCCCATTTAACTCAATACCTGTAGGCCAGGCTGCCAGTCATCCTTCATGAATAACGACAGGCTATGACAATGCCACCCACCTTGGAAAGTGAACATTCTTATCCATCTTCTGACAGATTTCAATTTTTTTCCTTACACTGAGAATAGCCAAATAACTTCCATGTGCTGGCTGTCTTTTCTTCTTCTTCTTCCTGGTGTCCTGGTATTACATCTCATTTGCCACAGAATGGTCAGGACTGAGCCCTCTTCAGATTTTTCAACTGCCCTTCTAACAAGTTAGTGTCTTATGCCCTTTAGAAAATAGCTCATTTCTTTAGGAAATTTACTACAAATTGATTTCACATTTTATGAGTGAGTTTGCCCCTTTGTTGAAAGCTGAGTCACTACTCAGATAAGCTCTCCCTCTTGGTACTGAAAAATGCTGAAGGCATTATGATAAATTCTTAGTATACCACAGTATAAATGATTCAGGATTTATTTGTTGTCATATTCTTTCTCTCATTAAAACAAAAGAGATCCATTCTTTGAGGATTGTTTCTGTTTGCAGACCTATGAAGCAATGTGAGTTTATTTGCTAGAAATTTAAAAATAATCCAGCAAACCATCTTTACTTCAGCTTGCAGTGCTGCTGACCTACTCTTCATTTCCTCTCTTGTAATGTTTAAAATGTACAGCAGAAAACTTAAATTTATACTTATCTCTGTGATTGCAAAGAGCATATTTAGCTATCTGAGAAACAACTTTCTTGTTTCCATTACAAATACATATGAATAAATCATCTGCTGGTCTGCTACCAATTTTAATTCTTATTACTGAGAAATATTTCAGAATGACAAATCTGTATCTAGTTATTCTATTTCTGGTGTACAAAATTTTCTTTTTTGACATATTTGCCTTAGAAAAGACATCTCCTAAGAAGACACTTTTTATCCCAACCTGACTTTATAGATGGCATAAACGTGACAATATGGTTAATTTTTCACTGTGAGGGAATGGGTTACTGCAGGCAATTGGAAGCTCAAATAAAATGAAAATGAAAGAAAATGGCATACATTTTCCATATGTCATCTAGGTCTACCTGGGCTTGTTATCTCTGCAAAACATGAGCAGACTCCACAAGTGTGTTCAAGTATGCCTCTGTTTTAGAAGCTCTGCTCTTAAGCTAAAACTTAAACTTAACTCTTTAGACTTCTCTTCAGGCTAATGCAGGTGACCTGTATAGCTCAATTCCAAACATGTTTTGTCATGCACTTCATTGTTCTTCAACCCCTTGATTGCTCTTCTTCCCCACATATTGTTTTTACAGACTAGGAGAATTGCAAAACTATTTTTTAATTTTTTTTATTTTTGGAGAATGCTGCCTGACTGGCAAATACAGCCTATGTCAACTTTCTATCACAGTGCCATACCCTTGAAGATGAAAGATCTTCAGGTACTAATGCTCTGCTGTGAACATCCTGCCTGAGGATTGGCCACTCCATTACATTCTGCTTTTTCAGGGTAACTGGATCCCTGTTCAGCACAAGACATGATTAACCTATGTGCTTGTCTTGAAGACTCGCCCAGAGTTTTGTTCTAATGAGAGTGAACAAGTCCATGGATGTCTTCTCCACGTTTTGAAATTAGTGGAGAAGTCCTCAAATCTGTCACCCTACTCAGTGGCACTATTTTTAAGCTCTCTATTGAGCCATTAGTACAGGCTTATAGTATTTCCAGGGTCACACACAACTGCACCATGGTATTGTTTATAGATGTTATGCATGATCATATCATGTTATATTATCCATGGGTTATACATTTATATTATTAGTCACTTTTATCATGCTTTCCCTGTGTTGGAGCTTTCCATTTCTGAGCATTTGTTGCATTCACTGTGTTTTGAACCACATTAAATACAGGAGAAAATCTCAGAAACAAAAAAAGTTGGGTGCTAAATTAGAATAACTGAGTCAGAAAAGAATAGCTCCTGCTTGCATGCAGAGAGTTTAAGAATTCTCATCACAGAAATGAGATCTAAATAGCCCCCAGAATTAGCGATGGAAAAGCAAAAGAAATACTGTGCTGCTCATAGAATGTGCTTTTCCCACATGGTTATATTGTATCCTCATTCTCTAGAAAAATGGACTTGCTCTTAGAAAATGTTGTTTACTATAAGAAACTATATTGGGCCTACCGAGGCTTTTTTCGTACCCTAAAAATGCATAAACACCCATCCCTTCCCCACTGAAATCACATAAGCATTACTATGACTGCAAGGCAATGAAAGATCAATATGAGAAAAACTACTTTCCTGATTTTTTTTAATAGAGTAATAGATTTTAATGGCAAATCATTAAATTCCTTGACCATGTTTTCCTTAATATCATCCATATCGCTGCAGTTTCTTGAATTAACCTCTCAGAAATACTATATATGTTTTATAAAAAAAAAAAATATAGCCTGAATCAAAAAATAGTAATTCCTGGAAAAATCTGACTTTTTATCCTATGCTTTCTACACTTATAAATGCATTACTGTTTCAGCAAAAAAAAATTTGTCTCTTCTTTCCAGTCTAGATTACTCTTATCTCAATTTGTGTATGTGAAATATTCATATTGCATATATGGTAAGCAGGAGAAGAAGTAGGCAATTGTTCCCCTCACTACCTATATATATAGGATCATAACATAGTATCTATACAATGTAACAGCTAGGCCTACTTTCAAGTAATACTATGATTTTCCTCCAAAACTCCAGTTTATGAAGACACAGCTTGAGACGTGGACAGCAAATCTAAAGGTAATCAAACACAAGACATGACCTCAGAAATGGAAGTTGTATAACTTCCTTTCTCCAGTTTGATTCTATTTAAATATTCAAGTGCTGCATTAATCTTTCAAATTTTACTCTTGAAGTTATTTTGTCTGTTGATGAAATTTCTGTCATTTTCAGAAACATTTATGTACAGTCAGTGATTTTAGTCCTAAGTATAAGACCCTGAATTTGCTTATATTGATACATATGCTTGGTAAGAAATTTACGAACAAATTTAATTTTTTCAATACCAAAGGCCTGATTTTATTATTTACCACCGTGATTCTTATCATTTGCCAACTTGATCATAATCAACTTTATAGTTTTAGATGGTTACAAAAAATACAATAAAAATTAATCTTTCTTTAAAAGTTATAAACTTTCTTTCCTTTACATTTATTTTTAGAGATGCGTTGGCCTGTTTTTAATTCATTTACCATTTAATACATGCCTCATTAATTTTATACTATATTAATTTTGGGTACAAAGTAAAATTACACAGTTGCTCTGCTATATTAAATTAAAACTAGCACTTTTATCAACCACTTTAAATATCTAAAAAAAGGTCCCATATTATGTTATTTTGACAAGATCTGACTGATATCAATTAAATTATTATCCTACTTTAGTTTTTTAATTAATTGAGCTTCATACCAATTGTTCTATCCCTATGCCTATAACTGACTCTGTGATGACAGGATTATAATTACTTGAGTCACTTTGTAGCCTTCTGAAATATTGGAAGAAAATTAGCTTCCTTTAACTCCTCTGGAATTTCCTCAGTATTCCAGGATTTATTATGAATTAATATTAGCTTCTGAAGATCTTTTCTTCAAAACTCTTAGTTGTAAAAGTTTAATTTAATTATCTACTATTTGGGGGGAGGGGAAAAGCACAGCTGCCTTAGGGAGTCCTTAAACTTTCCAAGAGTTCTTGCATTTCAAAAATCCTATGCATTAGTTATATATTTTTCCATTGGGGCTTTATTTTTAGAACTATTTCCATAATACTGGTGGTTAGCAAATGATTTCCTAATAAATTAGCCTTGCCTTTTAATTTCCGATTTTCTCCTTAATTTAGAATTTCTACTTAATTTAGTACAGATCTTAGCCATAAATCAGGGTGTTGGTGCATAATTTAGCTCTAATGTGTCACATTGTTCATGGGGCCTTGGCTGCTCTAACGAGTGCCCCTGCTGAGTGAATAGCAATCAGCTTACAAACTAAGGCTGAGAATTTTGTGGGGTCTACTTGTTAAATTTCACCAAATGCTCCAGCAGTTTGCTGTAGCTCTTCTTACTTTGCCTTCATTTCCCCACAAAGATGAAAAATTAGTTGAAAATCCAATGCTGTCATTGGTTGTCAAAAGAATTTCCCATAAGAAGGTATCCGCATTTTCCGCTACTTTTTTTCTATTCTCTTCTTAGTTCTTTTCTCAATAGTGGGAAGATAGTAAGGAAGATTCTCAAAACAGGAGCTATGGTATGCTAACTTTATTTTTTTCTTATTTCTGGTTATATATGTGCAAGTACTGAAATTTCCATGGTTCATAGCACATGCCATTACTGATTTAAGTTTCAGGAGTAATATTTTACCTTTCAGGTTGGTATATTACAGACAGCTCATCAGTTCAAAAAACAGATTGTCTAACAAAGCTCTGTCTGTATTTGTTGTGGCTCAGGTGGTGCTTTCTCTGCAGCATGTCCAATTGCTACTCTATTTGATAATTTCAGACTTATGGAGCACCTGATGCTGTCACTGCTGAGGTACATGTCCTCCCTCAGGCATCACATCAAATAGACAAGATGGCAAAACTTGTGCTGTAAGACTCCTAGTGACACACTGAACTCTAAGTGATGAAGTGTCTGTGGTGGCCTGTGGTGCTAATGTCTGTGGTACAGTGGAGTGGACTTGTAGATAACACTGCCCTGATACTGCTGGGGCTACAGCTGGGATACTGCATCCATTTCTGGGCTCCCCAGTTCAAGAGAGACAAGGAACTACTGGAGAGAGTCTTCTGGAGGGCAACAAAGATGACTGGCAAGTTGGAGCCTCTCTCTTCTGAGGAAAGGCTGGAAGAGCCAATACTTGTTAGCCTGAGAAGGCTGAGGTGAGACCTTACCAATGTCTACAAGTATCAAAAGGGTGGGTACAAGGAAGATGAAGCCATACTCTTCTCAGTACTTCCCAGTGACAGGATGAGGGGAAACAGGCATAAGCTGGGAAACAGCAAATTCCATTTAAACATAAGAAAAAAATTCTTTACTATGAACATGACAGGGCAGTAGAACAGGCTGCCCAGAGAAGCTACAGAGCCCACAGAGGGCTCTCTTGGGAGCCATTTTATACTGAGCACCATGGGGAGGAATGCTGTGATTTGTTCATTTATGTCACTTAACCCATCCTCCCCTCCCATAGCCTCAGCTGCTCCTCATTATAGTTGCAACATCAGGAGGCTGGCATTTGCTGGTAGTGTTCTGCAGAGGGTTTATTCTCTATCCTGGTCCTCTCAAACCAGGACATAAATTCAGTTTCCTTAATTGTATTTTTATCCAATGGATATGAAACATTTATTATTTTCTTGGGAAGGAAAATGATTATATGACCCATTTGGTACAGATATGAATAGTCTCTCAGGTATTTTCAATGTCTGAATTGTATTTTCTCAGACATACAACAAATTATAGGAGGATTTTAATTTTTTATAACTTCTGGGCAATAGTGAGAACAAATGTGACAAGACCTGATATTAAACATTTTGGTTGTGGATAATGAGAAATATTCCTCTGTAGTACACTGGGAGGTGATGGATGGACAAACAAGAGTAAAAAATGTATCCAGGAATAGACTTTATTTTCCCATACCCACTTAAGTCCACCACATGTTATCCAATTAATAATTCTTGCCTTGTTTCGAAAAAAAACCACATTCTTTTTTCTCAGAATGGAGGAGATCTGGGCTTCTACCATCTGAGATGCCTCACCAAGCATATAACTGAGAGCTCCCTATGAATATTAAACATCCAATGTATTTGTGCATTGCCCCTGAAAAGAATGCTACAATTGTCACCCTCAGCCCAAAGGCAGAACACAGCTTTCTCTCCTTAGGTGGTACCTCTAGAGGACAAACTTGCTGTACATTGATTTTACTGCCTGGAGTCTCACCTCCTCTGGCCAGAGGTAAATGAAAGACCTTAGGCCTGATCCAAACAATGCACATCCAGCTTGATGGAAAGACTCCCCATGGGCTTTAGAGCAAACCTTTCATCTCCAGAATTATATGTAGGCTTCATTCAGCAGCACTAAGTGCAATCTGAAAAAGAAAATAAGTGTTTGCTTCCATCAGGTAAGGACAACATTCTGGTTGTGTCTTGACCTTGACAGCTCAGTGGTGCCAAATGGGGCTATACTGATGTATGTGTTCCCCTTGGCTTGAATTAAAAACATGAGTGAAGCTACTAAGGTGTGATCAGTAGAACTGCCAGATAAAAATCCATTCTTTCTAGATTTTTGTTGTACTTTTAAAAATTTATTTTTAATTTTTGAGCCTTCCTTCCCTCCTTCCTCCCTTCCTCCCTTCCTTCCTTCCTTCCTTCCTGCCTTCCTGCCTTCCTGCCAAATTTTTTAAATCTTTGTTTTTCTCTTTCTTTTTTTTCCTTTTTCCTCCATAATGCAGGAAATTCACTAAGCTCAAACCTTGATCTCATACTTTAATATTTAAAAAGGAAAGACAGTAATTTTCCTTGGTCTATTCTATTTAAATGTGTGGAACTAAAGAAATACCATTAAAACTGAAGCAGCTGGAATTCTGCTGTTTCTTTGAACTTGTAAAAGACAATTTTCTTCCAGGCCTTGAAATTAAATATTGTAATTTCTCAAATTGTCAGAGAAAAAGAGAACAGGGTCTCATTCATTGTGAAGTTGTCGATATGCTTGTTTTTCTCATTTTAATTTTTATTATCATTATCATTATAGCAATTATATTCTCAATGTATAATATTCCCTTTCTTGACATGTGCTGAAGGAACTATTTGACTACCCAATGAGTTTTGAGAAAACCTAAGCATTTCATGTATTTTTTTTTTTTTATCAGCTTTTATATTTTCACGACAGTCTCTCAGGTACAGTTGTTTAACATAATCACAAACCTTTCTAAAAGCTATTTTTCTAAAGAAAGTTGATCTGTCTAAAATAATATACAGCCACCACTCTGATTCTTTTTACTTGCTCAATAATAATTACGCTTTTTATTGTAGTATTTGGGCGTGAAAATAGAATCTATTTTGAAGAAAAAATGAACTCAAGGTTATTTTGGCAGGAAAATGGTGTATGTAGATTTATTGATATACTTTACTGACCAAGAAGAAATTTCTGAACAAGTAAGAATAATTACAGTGTTTCAGTGCAGCCACAGTTAGTCCTATATGAGAGAAAAGGTTGACCTAAGTCAATAGTGAATAAGTGGATAAGACCTAAGTGGATACTGAAGGCTGACGATAGTCACAGAACTTCGTGCTTTGACAACACGTATAGCTGCAGTGGTAAAGGGTGATATAAAGCAAGAGGAATAACAAGTTGCTTATGGGCAAGTGCATTTTGTATCTGTAAGGGGATGAAGCAGAATATAAACAACCCTATTCCTTCTCTCCATCACCTGCTGTCAGCAAAATAAATTTTGGCAAAAGGGATGTTTACTGTCATTTAGCAACAGCAAGAAGTAAGGATTGACCCAATTATAGCATCATCTCTCTGGCCCCAGTACTTTTGTTAATCATGTAAAAGCCTAAAGATGACTTGGGAACAAAGATTTAAGGGTTTGAAATATCTGACTGGAGAGTATCTAGCAGCAGACTGGGACATGTGAGCATGAGACTTTAGCACGTGAGCTAAAGAGGGGCAAGAACCAGATCTATAGTTTAGAGCAAAGGCAGAAAAAACAGGACTGGGAAAATGAGCTGTGGTGAGGCAGGTGTGCAGTGTAGAGCTGAGATTCATGCCTGAACTTGCTGCAACACAAGGTGAGACCGCTGAGCACCCTCCCTGCTGGAGATGGGCTTGTGATACATCCTGATACTACAAACTGCTTGTCTTCTCTAGCTCCTTCCTCACCAAAAAGTAGCTCTGCCAAGAAAGGTCCCATGAAAGTTTGCTGCTGAAATGAAGCAACTTCTAATAAGTCTTTCAACTGTCTTTCATGCCAGTTACATGGGCCAGAACTTAAATCAACAGACATTTTTTTTTTTCAGGCTGCAAATGTTCCTCTAACATTTAGGTAGTTACTGCGTTCTCAGGTAGGTGTTACTAGGGGACATAAATAGGAGAAAATGTGCTGAGACGAAGATGTTTTAAACACAGGCCTTCCTGTGGTGAGGCTGAATTGATCTAATCACTGCCCAACACTATTTTGTGCAGTGTTCATACAGTGAGGCATCAGCTTATCTTGAAGCTGAAGAAGTGACTACAACATTAGTAATATGCATTTACATTACTGCAACAGCATCATTTTTATAAAAGCTTTTAAACTGTGATTTCATTTAAGAGTTTCCAAAATACATTTTCCAAACAAAACCTTCACATTGAATTTTATGTTAGGGGAACAAGGTATCCTCAGAAAGAGGTTCTTAGAGTAATTTTCTCCCTGTTCAGGAAGGGAGAAACATTTGTTGACCACTTGAGCATTTAAACATTTATTATCAAGTTATCATATGAACCTGGCACATTTGTTACTAGCTTGAAAGAGACCTAATTTATTTTTCTACTAAAAGGAGTTTCCAATTAATCACTTTTGCTGATCTACACCCTGATCTATCTGGACTTCTACCTTCTTGAGTCCTTTTGACCTGAGCAGGATATTGTACAAGTAATTATTATCCACATGATATGCATTACAAGTTTTAATGATTTTTGAGCTATTGCATAGAGATGATAGAAATTCAGTCCTGTTTGACTGCCACCACCCATCTGTGATGGGAAGCCTCTGTTTCTGAACAAGATATCCATCTGATCCCATACTTGCTGGGGAAGGGTATGTGGTAGCTATCTGGCTACCACATGGCTATGAGGCAATGCTTTTACAGGGAAAATGGGTTTACAAGCACTCTTTTTACAGGGTATACTCTGTAATGCTCAGATTCCTAGCATCCTTTTCAGCAGCTGAGATAGTGTGTTCCTGTTTCAGTGTATCGTAATGTGAAGGGATGATTTTTCATTTGTTATTTTTAAGAGAAAGTGGTACTGAATTATGGAATTTTAATGATATGAGTATATATAGACAGTCTTGCAAAAAATATAATCTGGAAAAATCATTATTGTCTCTGATCTTTATTTTTTAAAAGCATAGTTATTTAATAGTATTCTTTTCATGCAGTTGTATCTATGTGTTGCAACTATGCATGCTTTCAGAGTCATGGAGAGACTAATTTTTCCACATGACTGAATACTCTGAGTTATGTATAAATAACCTGGCAGCTTGCCACAGCTATCAAAATGACTGTAGCCCTGACATTTCATTGTACCTGCTTTTAGCATTCTGCTTATAGAAAACTATAAACTTGTACAAAAGAAAGGGAAAGCTGATAGACTACCCACAGTTATAGCTCTAAAATAAACAAAAGTCACCTCAGGAAAGCCATTTTGGAAAACCATTTCAAAGGAATAGAGGAGGCACAGAAATGATAACTTTCTGCTCTGTGTTTTACAGTAAACTGTGCTTTACATCCTACTATTTCATTTTGTTTTATACTGTTGGGTTGGGGTTTTTTTGTGTGTGTGTGTTTTTGTTAGACTGAGCCTATTTGTTCAATATGAAGCAGCAAGCAAGGAAAAATGGCAAAAGAATACATATAAACAAGGGAATATTCTACCTTTAAAGAGCTGTCTTCTTTATGAGAATTTATTTATAGTCAATCTTTAATGGAGAACAGAGCTAAAGGACACAGCTCCATACTGCTGTTGAAATAGAACCTGAAGTGAACCATTACTACTGAAAATAAACTTCCAGTAAGATATCTCTCCACATCATTCAAATTAGGTTCTACAATGCCTCCCTTCTAATCATGAGCTTTATGAAAGACACACTCTTTTTTCTTTTTCTTTTCCAAATGGCAGTTGCATTATTTTTTTCTCTCTTACTCTTTTTTTGTCTGTCTCCCTCTGGATTTGCAGCCACACACACTCATACACGGAGTCTTGAAGAATGGTAGAACACTTTAGTATTGCCTAAATTATGTTAATAATTATTCTGCAATAATAGTATATAACAGGTCTATTCAAATGCCTGAATATACAGTGCCATATACTGTAGAATCAGAAAAAAAGACCTTTCTGTTCCTCCAAGACCTTAAAATGTAAGTAAATAAATTGTGAGTCAACTACACTGTTTTCTGCTGAAAACAAATGAGTGTGACAGGACACTTCAGACGACGCTCTTGCATCTTTTTCAGGTGAGATCTATATTTTAAGGTAACTTTTCAGACAAAAATTCCCAGTAGTCCAGATCACATGTTTAAATTGGGATCAACAGATCATCTATGACCAGTTTAAATGGAATAACTGGAAAACCTGAATAGAAAGGAAATACCAAGTCCATACTTGAAGGACATCTTCCATATATTTTGAAGGATGATGTTGCTATTGGCAGTTGTTGAAACTATTGAATTGTACTCTAGGTTAGGCTGGGAATCAAAACATACACAAACCATGGAGGGATTAACCCCCTGGGAAGGTTCAACTCCCTTTTCTACTGCTACTGTATGCAGAAAACTCACCAGTGATAATGAAAGATTAAGGTGTACATAGTCTCCCTTGCAGACCAGTTCTTGCCTACAATAAAATTAAAACCAGCTATTCTTTAGTAAATTAGCTGTAGTTTTTAAAGCAGTTCATGCAAAACGTGATAGAATTTTGAATGGATTATGAAGAGCATTCAGAAGTTTCATATGAAGACAAAAAGGCACTACTAGAGAGTAGAACATTCTAGCTCATCACAATTCTGCTTCTGACACATTTAAATAAGATTAAAAGAGGTGTAATCAGATAAAATAAGGAATTCTTCCTTGACAACACTTATAAAAATGCATTTTTTTCCCTAATATGCTCATACCCAACAAAGCTTGCTTCTTAGATACAAATGAAGCAAACACAAAAATGATTGTACAAAAAAGCATGTGTTTTATGTGACTTTTACTAAAAGACACCCAATGTATTTACGTAATGCCATACCCCACATTCCTGTTAAGATTATATTTTCCTATAAGCTCCCTGTCACTGAATGAAATATTTTTCTGTGGTTGCACATTTAGAGGTACACACTGACCATACCTAAAACTTCCTGCTTTAACAACATGTTATTTTTCTCCCTCTGATCCAAAGAGAAGATGTACTCCTGGATGGTAACCTGTGCCTCTGGATCTTTCTCTCATCTTCCCAGCAGCCCGCAGTGTTCATAGCTCAGGGGATGCAGCAGTGAGTGATACAGAAGTGGAAGTGGCTGATCCAGAAGCTGGAGAAGATTCTCATCATGTTATCAAGGTCTAAAGAAGAGACAGGGGTAAATTTGGCCCTGGTTAAGGTACTTGAAGATTTCCATCTCAGTCTTTTTTTTTTAAATAAAATTAATTTAAGCTCTTTTGGTGTGTTTAACCAAAAAAAAAAAAAAAAAATGTTCTCTTTTTACCTAAATGTTATTCAGAAAGAAGCACCCTGAAAACCCAAGAACAGAATCCTTAGGAAATAAATTCCACCTTCCAAGCTGAATCTTTTGTATTGATTTTTAAGTGGCAAACACTTCATGTTGTGCTTCAGCATTACACAGAGTCACCTGGATTTCATTCAAGAATGTACATATTACTCCAAAGCTAAATATGAACATAATTTTTATCAAATTTAAAGTTATAATTATAGCATGTTTTATTTCTAATTATTTTTCAAATATTATTTTTTTAAAGTAAATATTTAGGTGATATAATTAATGTCTTGTATTCCAGGAAATGTTCTCCATGGAATCAAAATAAGAGCAGAACTGGCTAAATATTTGGTTTTGTTCAGTTTCAAAGAGAAACCTTCCACAAATCTGTGTCAGCAGTCTTCAAATCTTTCTTTGCCTGAAAAGGAAAAAAAAAAAAAAAAAAAGAGACATGTTATGCTTTGTTTGTTTGTTTGTAATTAAAATAATGAAATAGGAAAAGCATATCTTGTTTTTGCAATCTGGTCTTGTTATGTCTAATTTCAGCAATGTAAACAGTCTCCCTCTACTTGTTGAATGTAGAGATGTCTGATTGTTTTCCTTATACTTGTTGAATACAAATATGTCAAATGAATACATTCTCTTGTGACAAAGGTAACCCTTATAGTTGTTAAATCTTCTTTGGTTATTCCCCACTCTGTGCAATAACCCAATAATGTGAGTTATCAGACTTTTTAGATGAACAGAATGTATACTCTGGGGTCCATTGACTTCAAATAGAACCTTGCAAATTGAGCTTGAGACATAATGATGTATTCAGAAAGAATATAAATAGTAGGTTAGTCACTCCTCAGTGAATACCGTGAATAATTTAGCTTGCTCCTTTACTATTCACTACAGTCAATTTGACCCATATATTATCTCTGAGGTACCAATCAGAAAGAAAAATTTTGCTTTCATTAAATTTCATTATAGGCACTGTCATTCTATTTTTTACTTCTCTTTAGAGGAGTAATCCAAAACAGACTAAGATATTTTAAAAGCCGCCACTTATATATCACATTTTCACTTTTTAATCAGCTGCAAACAGAATAGCGAGGAAAAGTAGGGCACAGTGGAAAAGAATTCCAAGATATTCTAAACACACACATTACAATTATCATGTTTTTTTCCTTTTTGAAAAATGACAACTTTTATAACCTTTTAAGAATACACCAACTGGTACACTTTTGCTTTTTCTTGAGGAACATTCCTCTTGTTTTAAATAAGATCTCAGTCGAATAAGGTAATATTTAGTTTATCCATTACACTTTTAATTCTGGACATTATTGTAAACTTGCATCCATATGATTGTACTTGCCTGGGATGGAATGCAACATTATGGAATGCAGAGCTGTTAGCACAAAAAAAGAAACAATCAATAATTTGATTTGTTGGTATTATGATTGTAGCAACAGTGTTGGAAAGTGCATCTTGAGTAGATTTGAATATAAAGGTAGATTTGTAGTGAAAACGAATATGGCATATTAACCATTATTTTAAAAAATATTCTTAAGAAATATGTACTGATGGGAAAAATAGGAATATATTCTTGCTTATTTTGATGATTCAAACCCTTATTCTGTGCTTTTATTGTGAATTAATACTGATAGTAGCACATTGACTTCAACAGTAATAAAGAATAAAAATATAAAGTAGTACTAGATGATTCCAGAAACCAAAGCAATTATAGAAAGTATTTTCAAGGATGCTTTAACAATATGTCCATATATATATGTATTTAATTATTTATATGTGACATTCCTGTTTATGTAGTTGTTTGGCTTTTTTTTTTTTTAATTTAAGCCCCTTTCATGAATGAGACCTTATCTGCTGTTATTCAGAGGAGTAGTTTAATACAATTTTGCAGAACTAGAACTTCTAAAATACTGTGAAAAATTAACAAGTGGATAAATTTTCCAGCAAGTCTCAAAAGACATATTTTGAAATGGTCAGGACCTGAGAAATATTAAAACTACTCGTTATGTTTTGGTTTTTGTCAGAATACTTTCCCTTGCTCTTTTGCTCTCCTTGCTGGTTCCATTTCTGAGATCTAGCTGTTATGGTGAGAAAGGTTTGTCAAAACTAAGAAAATGCTCCAGTTAATCAAATAGACAAGTGCCTGCTAATGACAGAGTGTTTCTCAAGCTGCTAACTTCAACAACCAGAGAGAGGTTTTTTTGGTTTGTTTGTTTGTTTATTGTGGGGTTTTTTTTGTTGGTTTTTTTTTATCCACAGAAGGGGCTAGAAATTCTGACCAGATGTAAGGAAATGTCTTTCACTGGGAGTGTGGTCAAACACTAGAATAAGTTGTTCAAAGATGCTGAGGAATTGACCATCCCCATTCCTGGATATACTCAAAGCTTCACTGGACCAGGCCTTGCTTTGAGCAGGGGATTGACCTCCAGAAATCACAAAATAGTTTATGTCTAAGAATCTGTGTGCAAAGAAACTTTGCTTCACGGATCACTTAGATCTGAGAATACTCAAGATAAGTAGAGAGCAGTTTGGCATTTGTCAAAATGGAGACTACAGCAGAGCTGGAATAATCCTGCTGATATTCTGAAGTCACATTGCTCTAGCACATGTTGTTATATTGCAATCACATATTTGCTATTACAATGAAATGTTTGTTGTCAAAAAAACACAGAGTCCTAAACTGGTATCATAACGTAGAGATTTACATTTTTCTAACATAGTTTTATAAAATAAGTCTTTAATTTTATAATCTCTGACAGTAAACTTCTCATATTTGGCAATTCTACATCTTTTCTGATCCTTGCTATCCTTACAAGAAACAGCTCAAACCTTAAAGAGAAGCCTAGAATACTGTATAAACTTTCTTAAGGCAGATTCTGAAAAAGATAAGAGTGAAAAGGGAAGAGAATCATATTGCAACTTTTCTTCTTCTAAATACCTAGTAAAAGAGCAAGAGACATGGAAAATATGGAATAAGCCAGGCACATTCAGTGAACAAGGAGCTATCTGCCCTGCAGAAACAGATACACCTTTCTCAGATCAGAGAAGGGAGCAGTGAGGGCTGTATGAGTATTTTTACAGTTGATTAACAGCAGTTGATTGTGGCTGAATCCACAAATCATAACATGTGATCACCTGCGTTGAAGAATGAATTTTCATTACTCTGACTTTTATCTTCTCTTTAGAACAAGCATGAAGAAAGTTATGCAATGGAAAGAAAGGTCACCTTCCTTTTCTAATTCCTGAAATGATAATGATGTGATAGATAGGAAATCTCCAGAAGAGGAAGGTGAAGGCAGCGACAGAGGTGTCCAGTGGGATGCTTATAACAAAGTGGTTGTCACAACTAATTTTTCACTATTCAGCCATTCCAGGTTTGGGGTTTTTTTGATCTCTAGCTGGCCAGGGCAAATGATCTTGCTCTGCCAGTGCAATTTGCTTTTGTCATTTCAATTTATTGGCCATAGTACCCAAGAAAAAGGGATCCTTGTTTTCTGTTGGCAGGTAAGGAGAAATACTAAATCCATATTCCCCTTTCTTTTCTTTTTTCTTGCAGCTCTAGTATAGACTTCTCCACCCACCTTTGTACCCCATTTTTTACTGTGCAGAAGCATCAGAAGTGGAGCCAGAAGTGATCTGGAACCATATCATAGAAAACCAAGACAACTCATACTACAATGGAAGGGGAGGCTGTTACTTTATACCGAGTACTAAAAGATTTTACTTTATATCTAAATAGGAATTAGCCTGAATACGAGAACATCCTGTGACCACAGATAATTGTATTGACCAAAGCAAATGATGTCCAGGTCAGTCCAGTGATCTTAGATCCAGAAATGAAATGAATTGCTCTTTCAGCTTCTGTAAACACTACTATGTTGTAACAGATTGTTTTCCTGAAGGCTATGGTTTAAAATAAGGAGGTAAAGAGAGCAAGATTAATCTGACATAAACATTTATAAAGCATCTGAACTAAAATTAAGCTTGTTGCACTTTACTAAAGTTGCCACAGCAGGAGAAAATATTTCAAATATGGAGATGAAATGTGGTGGCAGACAAGTTTTTTTAAATTTTCCACTGCTACTAGGTATTTCAGAGAGTGGTTTAATTTGCTGTAACAGAAACTATTGAATGGGTTAAACCTTCACCTAGAAATGTTCTTGCATCTTTCTGTGTCAAGACATACCTTTGAAAGTCATATAAAGTGAGAAACCCAAATTTAGGAGGCCAGAAGTTCAAACTCAAGTACCTTAGAAGCCTGATTAAAGAACTCCTAGAGGCTTTATAAATCTTTTAGCAGTATCCTACAGGGCCATTAACTTTCAATAAAAGATATAAAAGATCTATTGGGTCTCAAGATTGGTAATGGGGTGTATAGCATTCAGCTCTAGCTTGTGAGGTCAAATCCAACTCCAACCAAAAAGAGGACTTTCTGATGTTGATGTATAAGTTGGTGGATCAACCTCAGTACTTTTCTAACTCAAGAAACTTCAGGGATTGCTACCTAGGCCTCAGTCCATGAACAGTTTCTGCACAGAATTATGTGATTCTCTTGAAGGTCATGAGAGTGTGCATTTACTGTGCTTGCATCATTAAGCATTATACTTCTCCAGAGAGTGAGATGGCTCTTACCATTTTGCATAAACTTCCAAAACAGAATCTTATTGTATTTAGAAGCAAAGTGATTTGCTAAAAAACCAAACAAATCTCCCAGTTATTTAGCAAATACCTGCTGATTTTTCTAAAAAAACTAGCTTTTGGTCAGATATTTTTTTAGACCTCTGTTGGTTCAACCTATCAATCACAACCCCTTTTTCTCTACTTTCTTGTGGAATGCCTCATTTAAAAGCTCCCCATTCTAATCACTATCTTCCCCAAGGCTAACTCACTCTTTACCTGTTTATATCCCTTTGATTTGCTAATTTTCTCCTGTGACCCTCTAATTACCCTCTGAATGTTTATCTAGAGACTATTGTGGCCACTATGTTGCTGCACTGCTTGCTTTCACCACCATCTGTCTAGCCAAGATCAATATATTAAAAATTTCAGCAAACCAATATAGGAATGAAATACTGTACTATAGACCATCTCACCCATAGTGTTCAACAAATTATTACACATTTGTATCTCTACATAATTGCCCAATATCTCCTCCCTTATTTTCAGAAGTGTGCCTGGTTGGCTTTAAGATAATTCCCAGAGAACAAGAAATTTCTTCCTTACAAAGTGCAACACCAGGAAGCAATCTTTGCTAATAATAGCAAAGAATGCTTCAGTAACAGTTCTCACTTCTGCTGTGATTACATCTTAAATCCTAGTGGAAAAATGGAGGACAGATAAATCCAGTTACTACCCTGTGTGCTGCTAGTCATAAGCGGACTTAGTGTTCAAGGGCTATGATCCACAAGCTGGTACTGTATTAATAACTCACATAAACGTAATACATAACAGTAAAAAATAAACATGAAAGCTGTTTTTGAGCTTATAATGATAAGCACTCAGGAATTAAAAAACATCAAGATAAAAAATGCTGGCACTTAATTTGCATCCAAACTCTACTTTGCGCAAATGCACTATCATACTGTCTTTAATTATATGGTGATAGGCTGTTTCTTCTGCAAGATTTTCATTAACTGGAAATCTGATAAGGTGAGGAATCATTTGTTTAGCAAATTTTCCTTAAGAAGAAAATCTCCACAGATGCAAACAAACAAGTTTAAAAAGTTTTCTATTATAAGAGTAGTTAAATCCCATAAAGGTACTAAGTCCATGAAGGTTTCAAATGAATGAAAAAGAAAAAACTCAAAATAGCAGAATTACAGTTATCTTGATAGAAGTCCAGAAGAATCAGTGGCTTTAGCCTGCTTCAGAATGAAATTTTATTCAGAGGTGAGCCTGGCAAACATAATCTCCAGTTCCTGAAAAGCTTATTTTTCTTGTAGAAAGATACTTCTTCATACTTTTCCCAAGTACATAAACATGCAAACAATATTTTAATTCAGCTTTGATCTTCTGGGACTCTTGAAGAGAATGTCTGATTTATATTTAAAATGAAAATATTGGCCCTAAATGCCTGAAAGCCCAAATCAGTAGTTTCCCACTCACTCCATGGCACCTTTTAAAGAGCTCCATGATAAATTTACTCCATATTCATTATAGACCATTTTTCTCCACACTTCTCTGTCATCATTATTAAAGGGTGTGGTAGAAAATATAATGAAGTTATTTGTAGTGTTTTGCCATAAGTTCCTAATGAGATATGGTCAATTTGAGAGAGATACTATCTAGATTTTATGTATTTAAACTCATAACGCTGTATTTTGCAGTTATTTGGTAGTCCATTTACTGTTTTAAAAACAAATAGTTAACTACATTCCTTCAGAACCTACTGCACTGGGCTAGCTGCAGGAGTGAAAGTATTTAGTAACATGGTCACACAGGATCCAGGATTTGCCCCTCCTATGTAAGTGCAAATGTGTGTGTATACACACCTTAGAAATATACATATACACAAAATATATCTTGGCATGTACTGCAAATTTAAGAACACACAAATATGTAGAAAGGAGCTGTGTGAACCTAAGCCATCTTCCCTCTGAGATATATGATGTCTCGGGTTTTTTAATTTTCTTTTTTTATTTTTTCCCCATGAACATTCATACTGTAGAGTGTTTTATCATTTCTTCATAGGTTGCTAGAGCAATTAGAATTCTATTTTTACAGAAAAATTACCATGTTCAAAATAATTTTCTGAAATGCCATGAGCTTTCATATGTCTTAAAAATGAAATGAAATATCAAAAATTTTAAAGATTTTTTGTTCTATAGAAGTATATCTGTGTTGTGTAAAACTCTTTATACCAACATATTTTATATTCCAGCATTTTATTCCAATTCAGTCTGGCTTTCAAGACATGAAAATCTGACATGGTAAGAAAATATTGCATCTTATTTGTAACACAGATACAAGATTTTCTTGGTCATTTCTTTATAAATAAGAACTATGTGTGTTTGTTCAGATTATTCCAAATATAAAATAATTTTTAAGTAGGATTGATATGTCATTGAATGCATGAAGAGAAAATTCTTACTCTGCTGCTGTGGTTTCTCATCTTCAACTGACATGACCCCAGTACTGAACTGTCAACATCAGATACAATATCAACACCTCTGGCACCAGAAAACCTGATAATTATTCTGATAGTTTCCACATAGTTGTTATTCTGCCCACCACAGATATCAAGGAAATTTATTCCCCTTGCTTGAGAAAAGTAAATAAATGTTGGAGAAAGAGAAAGCTTTAACTATTTGCCAGTTTTTCTTATTCATGTCAAAACCTCTTACTTGTTGCTACTGATGTATGAGATTCTTCCACTATGGAAAAAGCTGATGGCACTACAAAAAAATAAACTTCTCCATGGGTTATCAGTGACATCAGGGCAAGTGATCATGCAGTTATTTTTAAGGAAAACAATCAGTGTGGTTCAGTGAAATGATATGCTGAAAATTAAAGCAGAGCAGAAGCTGTGATTTCTGGGTGTACTGTCTATCATTCTTTGTGTGAGTCTTTCAGAAACCAGTAATATAAAAGATGATGATTAAAAAAAAGAAAAAAAAAGAAAAAAAAAAGTGAAATTTTAACCCAAATAAATGTTCTTTTTGCCATGAATTTTTAGATTTGGTTGAGAAGAGGGATGTGCTTCATCATCTCCACTAATTTTGTATTACAAGGCAAACAGTGCTCACCCAAGGTTGTTAAATTCACCTTGCACACACTTTAAAGGTGTTACAAATGCATAACCCATTCTAAGGACAATTAGCAGCTACAAGTGCAATTGCCCGTGGAATCTGCATCTGTCAGCCTCCTGAGTACTGGAGGTGCTGTGCCAACTCTGCAAGACTCACTTAGGTTAAGAAATTTCAGGTTGTCTGTGGTACCTGGGTGAAAAAAAAGAAAGAAGGGGAGGTTTTTTGTTTGCTTATTTGTTTTATTCTCTGTGTGTTTTCTGTTTTTCCTGGATTTTCTTTTTAACTGTTAAACTAATGCTGAATGTCAAAAGTAGTAATATTAATCATAGCTTAAACCTTAAAATATCTGTTGAAGATTTGAGAAGAGGAACCTAGAGCTTAGGTGTACAATTGGAGTGTTTTCCTTTTTTCCAGGTACAAGGCTGTCAAAAGCCACTAAATAACTGCAACAAAAAGGATATTATTTGTCAGTGCACAGAAAAGATTTGAGAAAGCCCAAAATGCAGAGCTCAACCAAAAAGGTGTCATGAATGGATCTGCTTCTTCTCTCAAGTGTGTAGTCTCTGGAAAGTTTCTTCCTCCTTTATCGTGCAGGGAAGGAAGGAATTCTAAATGCAATGGTAATGTTATTTGTTATATGGTTTGGGAAAACTTTGATGTAAGTTTATTTACAGCAGGTAGAGTTGATATATAACTTGTTTGCTCGCTTCTTTCTTTGCATTTGGCCAATCTTTAACATAATGGACATTTCTACTCACTTTGCATTGTTTCTTCTTCCCAGACTTCCCATGCTTTTTGTTTGTTCTCCCAGAAGAGTCCAATAAACTTCTATTGTTTCCCCCTCGCTATGCCTCCTGAATAAAATATCAATAACTCTATTCATCCTTATACATGCTGTTTTGCTTGCTGTCTGGAGAGGTTTTCCTTGTGTTTCTCTGTCTAGATGTAAATAATTGCAATGTTTGTGAAGTCTGCAAAGTCAGCCTCTCAAAAGTTAAAACATGGTAAATTTACACTTGCCTCTTGAAATGGTAATTTGGGGTCTTGCACATACATATTACAAAATAAATTTACATGGATGCTGCTTTTTTAATAAGGCTAAATCAATTTAGAAATTGAATCAATATTTTTTTATGTAGCATGAAGTTATTAATGTTGATTAAAATAAATTCAATATAGAATTACTTATTTATCCCTGAATTAATGAATTGGACTTTCATCAGAAGATAGGATAACTTCATCTTTCTTAGACATTAAAGTATGTATTTTCATGATGGAAATACAAGATCAATCAATATTGATTCTATTCAGAGGCAGAACCACAAGACACCCACCTATTTTGTATGCCCTTCTTGAAACATCTGGGTCATGCCTTTCCAGAGCATTTACCAATTACTTCTTGCTGAGAAAATTTTGTGACCATTATCTCCTGGTGACTTCCAGAAAATGTGCAGGATGGAAATACTACTAAGCAAGTACAATGTGAAATATATTGAAAAGTATAATCTGTCTTAAAATGTCAGAGTTTAGTGGGAGTTGTTTCACAGTAGTGGTTAAAGGCTCTGGCCAAATCCAAGAAAGTGCACAAATGGATAATCATGACAGAGCTCAAAAGAAGAAAAAAAAATATTTAATTATAAAAGTAAGGTTTATATTTCTTTACTTTTGACATGGTGAAATAATTTAAATTATAAACTAAAATCAAAACCAACTCAGATCTTTTAATAAAAACAGTACAACAGTAGGTCATCCAGGAAGTGAAATAAAAATCATAGCTGTACAAAAGCAACATTTAAAGATATATGTCTTGGGAAATTACATTTAATCAATTGAGGTCTGGAAAAGTAATGAGTGACTACTAAAATCAAGATGTTAAAAGACCGAGAACTGGTTTATAGAATCAGAATTGTCAGGGTTGGAAGGGACCTCAGAGATCATCTAGTTCCAACCCCTCTGCCATGGGCAGGGACACCTCTCACTAGATCAGATTGGTCAGAATCTCATCCAGCCTGGCCTTAAAAATGTCCAAGAATGGGGCTCTCACCACCTTCATGGTGAAGAGCCTTTTCCTAATGTCTAATCTGAATCTACCTACCTCTAGTTTTAATCATTTCCCCTGGTTCCACCATTACCCAAGAACCTAAAAAGTCCTTCACCAGCTTTCTTGTAGGCCCCTTTAAGGTACTGAAAGGCCACAATAAAGTCTCCTTGCAGTCTTCTCTTCTCCAGACCTAATAACCTCAACTATATAAGTCTGTTTTTCTAGGAGTGGTGCTTCAGCCCTCTGATCATCCTCATGGCCCTTCTTTGGATATGTTCCAGCACATCCATATCTTTCTTGAAATTGGACCTCCAGAACTGCACCCAGTACTCCAGGTGGGTCTCACAAGAATGGAGTAGGGGGGAGAATCACCTCCCTTGCCCTGCTGGCCACACTTCTCTTGATGCAGCCCAGGATCTGGTTGGCTTTCTGGGCTGCAAGTGTACACTGATGGCTCACATTGAACTTCTCACCCACCAGCACCCCCAAGTCCTTTTCCTCAGGGCTGCTCTCAAACCAGTCACTGCCCAGCCTGTATCAGTGTTTGGAATTGCCTTGACCCAGATGCAGGACCTTACACTTGGTCTTATTGGGCTTCACGAGGCTGGCATGGGCCCACCTCTCCAGCCTGTCAAGATCCATCTGGATGGCATCCCTTCCCTCCAGTGTGTCAGCTGCACCACACAGCTTGGGGTCATCAATGGCTGAGGGTGCACTCAGTGCCACTGTCCATGTCTCCAACAAAGATGTTAAACAAGACTGATCCTAGCACTGATCCTTGAGGGACTCCATCTGTCACTGACCCCCATTTGGACATGGACCCATTGACAGCCACTCTTTGGGTGTGGCCATCAAACCAGTTCTTTATCTACTGATTTGTCCAGCCACCAAACCCATATTTTACCATCTTGGAGACCAGGATGTTGTGCAGAAAAGTGTTGAAGGCTTTGCCCAGGTCCAGGTAAATGATGTCAGTTCCCTTCTCTGTTTAACTATGTTATTGCTCAGTACAAAAATAGTCATTAAAAGAGAGCATTTTGTTTCATATTGCCATGCAAAAGAGTTTTATAATTTCCAAATTAACTAATCCAGATGCAAAAAAAATTGCTGGTGCTTCTGTGCTGTGTTCAGTTTTAGGAAGGAAGTTTTAATTTCTTCTAAGGATTAATTTTAACTTCCAGCCTGGAAAATTACTGCTGTGTATACTTCATTCTCAGTGTACTCTATACTTCAGATGAGGGACAAAAAATAATACATAAAATGCTGTCATTCCAATTAAAATCTCACTGTGAAGCCACTTAATGTCTGTAAAACTTTGTTATTCTTCTGATGATTCTGTGCTTTGCAGAGGGTGAATTCACTGTTTTCCCTTGGTGGTGGTCGTGGTGGGGTGGGAGTGGAATGTGGGGCACATATTTCTAATTTCTAAATGATTTAAATTCCCTTTGTGAGTGGTGTGAAATACAAACATATAACTTTAAATGGCCATTTCTCTGTTGCATTTTTTTTTTCCTTATGCTGTTGTCTTTACTTCAGGTATTTTAGGGTGTTGATTTCCTACCCAGAAACAAGTTTATTTATTTAGGTTTTTAAATTAATTATTAATCTTTAGGGAAGTTTTATTTCTGTATCCCTGAATAATTTAGAGTGTAGATAAAAACATGCATGTTCAGGGGTTACCATTGATCTCCCAATGAGTCCTCTGCATGTATGTGTCTGTGTGTGCTAAAATAACTTCTACTTCTCTAGCAGGGAAAAAGAATTACATCTTAGCAAAAGCTTGGCCCCTGGTAGTTGAAACTATGGAGTAGAAATAACATTGAGGAGGAAACATTGTTATCCTTGGAAGAGAATAAGGAATTTCAGAAACTGATTTGAGATGGGAATTTTTGGTTGTTTAAAGGAAAAATAGGAACAAGAATGATACATAAAACCTTGATTTTATGAGGAAGCCCTAGATTTGTATTTTCTAAGACCCAAGTACAAAGAAAACAGAGCAGGTGAAGGAGCAGCAATAGCAGATCCTTTGGCATGGATATGCCCCCAAGGCAGAATTGGTGTCTGTGCATTTGCAGTAACTTGGTTTGGAGGTCATTCTGAGAGTCAGATTTTGATCTTACTCACATCCATTTAAGAATATGATCTGCAGGCAAACCTGATGTTTGACAGAGGCTGTGTCTGCACTAGCAAAAGAAAGTGCCAGGAAATGTTCTTGGCCACCAAAAATGATCTGCTGAATAGTTAAATTGTTAGGATGATCTATGGCACATCTTTGGCTTCTGCAGCCAGAACTTTCACAAGCTGTTCCTGGGCAGTATTAGGGATACAGTACAGACCAGACATCATTATCAATAAACTGTTTGCATTTGGCCACCATCTGGTGCAGGGTTAGAAAGCTTGATATTATGAATGTAGATGGTTCTGTGCCAGCTTGTCTCTGTGCTGGAGAACAGCCCCAGGTGTATTGTATTGACAAATTTAGTAGAAATAAATAAACAAATTGTTGAGATATTGTTCAGCCTAGAGGCTCAGGGTGACTTACACTCTTTTGTAACTTTGTGGAGGTCCAAGCAGCTGCCCTTATTGTTCACCTTGTAACCTAAGTTTCTCTGAGATATGAATTTAAATGCAAGGAAAAACCAGTAGGAAGATTCATTGCCTTGCTTATTCTCATGTCAAGATTTCTATGTATCTGTATCATCATTTTCTAAACAGAAGATCTGAAATTATCAGACATAGAAGCTGCAAAATTGAATTTGTGGAGAACTGCTGTCAGTCACCAGTCAAAGAACACAACTGTATTGTATCTCATTAATGAGTATATTTTTACTGTACTCAGTTAAAGCTACCAAAAAAGCTAGCACTGACTCTGCTGTGATGGCCAGACACATTATCAGTGTGGAATCCATCTTCTGTACTTGAACTTCACAGCAAGATCTCAATTAATTTAAAAATATTTTAGTATTTATTTTAATGTTAAATATTTGTTTATTAATTATGCTTTTAACAACACATCAGTCCTTATAATCCCTGTCTAATCACAATTGGTAATATACTTTCTTATTACTGTAATTAATATGACAGCAAGTCTTTCCTATTGCAAGGTAACTTTTGATTCATACAAAAAACTCTTCAGGCTTTGAGATAGGAACAATTGCAATGAGTTACCAGGTCTACCCTACTCCTGAGGAATCCTGAAAGTCATCTTGTAGTTGCTGGTCATCTACACAGAGAAACTGATAGAGAGAGGAGTCCAGGGAAGATAACTGTCCCATTTTGAATTATGAATAAATGGGTTGGGTTGGATTTGTTTTTTGTTTTTGTTTGTTGGTTTGTTTTTTGGTTTTTTTTGTTCGTTGGTTTGAGGGTTTTTTTTCTGTGGTTTTGGTTTTGCTTTGTTTTTTGTTTGTGTGTTTGTGTGTTTGTTTGTTTGGTTGGTTGGTTTTTAATGACTCTTTACAAGACATTATTCTCCACCCTCTTTGTGAAGGACAGTCTAAAAATCTTCATTCAACCCTTCTTACTCTTACAGGTAAACAGGATCATATTTGTGTCATATTTAGCGACATGAAAAATAGCTAAATACAAAATAGTAAGAATTTTAGCAAGCTACCTCCTTTCTTAAATTGCTGGGCTTTCACTGCACCTTAGCAAAGAATTCGGAAACTTTAACAAGATATATATTATGGAAAAGATACTAATTTTCCACTGAGCAGATGTATAGACTGGGATACAACCACCCATTTATCTAGCATACCTGGTTCATCATCATAATCTTTAAACAAAGCTACAAGTATGAATATTGGATCCTTTTCTGTTTGCATTAATTAATTTTCATTTTGAAGAATTCTGAAGAATGTTTAATTTTCATACAAGCTTGAGACAAACAGATAATCAAGACAAAGATTAGCAAAAATACAGATTAAAATCACAGAATCAAAGAATCATAGGATCCTGATGGTTTGGGTTGAAGTCACCTTAGCCCTGCCTGGGCAGGGACGCTTCCATTGGACCAGGTTACTCCAAGCCCCATCCAAAGTGACCTTGAACAATTCCAGGGAGGGGGCAACCAAGACTTCTGGGGCAACCTGGGTCAGTGTCTCACCACCCTCACAGAAAGATCTTCTTCCTAATGTCTAACCTAAATCTGCCCTCTTCCAGTTTAAACCCACTGCCTCTTGTCCTATCACTATATGCCCTCGTACATAATCCCTCTCCAGCTTTCCTATAGGTCCTGTTCAAATACAGAAGGTTGCTATAAGGTCTCTCTGGAGCATTCTCTTCTCCAGGCTGAACAACCGCAACTCTCTCAGCCTGTCCTCATAGAAAAGGTGCTGCATCCTTCTGATCATCTTCACAGCCCTCCTCTGCACCTGCACCAACAGGTTCATGTCCTTGGGTTGGGGTCTCCATAACTGCATGCAGTACTCCATGTGGGTTGTCATAAGATTGGTGTAGAGGGGGAGAATCTCCTCCCTCGACCTGCTGGTGATGCTTCTTTTGATACAGTGGAGACTGTGGTTGCCTTTCTGGGCTGCAAGTTCACATTGCTGCCAACTCATGTAGAGTTTTCATCAACCAGCACCTCCAAGTCCTGGAATAGGTTGCTGATCTCAATCCATTCTCCACACAGCCTGTGTTTTAGCTTGGACTTGCCTTGGCCCATGTGTAGGACCTTGCACTTGGTCTGTTTGAAGTTCATGTAGTTTGCACAGGCCCATCTCTCAAGCCTGTCAAGGTTTTAGTACATGAGGCATTCCTAGATGTTATTGAAATAAGTTTAAGAGACGAATGAATGATCTTAATGTCTTCTCAATGTGTACAATATAATAGTTGATTGTTTGGCTTCCAAAAGGGACGCATGAAAGGTATAGACTTCTTTATCAGTTAGCCGATTCAGATTTCATGTTTAAAAAGTAAACATGATCTCATTAATCTGCAGTTCAGGTTGGAAAAGTGATGGTGAAAACACTATGGGGATCCATGTTTGCGGTCTCTCAGGTTTTTCACAGGAGATCTGTTCCCTTTTTCCTAATTGCTTGTTCTACTGAACATCCCACTGAGATCTGAAACTCAAGCTCTTTCTATCCACCATCACCAGAAATACAGAAATCATGCACCTAGAAAGTACTTAATCTAGATGCATGAGAGAGGAAGCTGTCTATTTAACCACTTTGGACTCTTACTAAAAAATTGGTAGTTGTGCAGACTTATTTAGCAGTGAAGAAATGCAGAAATAGATATCTTAATATATAAATATGCTTGGAAGCTCTCATTGCTAAAACTCTGTCAACTGCAAAATTGTCACAGATACAGAATCTATTCTTCAGTGAAGTTTACAGAGAAGATAGGTTTTCATTTACTGAATAATTACATAGTCCTTTCAGTAAGATCAGTAGAACTTGTGGGTTTGGTGCTGGAGCTGAGTGTAGAAATGTCTACATCACACAACGAAACAAGGAAAAGATGTCCTCAAGATACGAGTAACTAAGCTGATAAATCCATACAGAGTATTACAGTACTCTGAAGAGGTCACTGCTGCTTTAGCACAGTCTGCCATCCTCTTTCTTCTCACTGTGTTTGGTGTTTGCTCTTTTCTCTTCCCCAGTCTCATAAGACAGTAACTATTGAAACAACAACCAGAAGAGCAGTAAACCTACCTTTTTTGACTCTGGAAAAGTGGGACCATTACATTGTTGTTCTGACAGACAGTCGCTATAGACAATTCCCTATTTTGCCTATGGCTTTATGTACATAAACTCTGCTGATATGGCACCAGAGAGGCTTTTAGAGAACCAGATTTTTAGTCCTTCTGCCACCCCCCCGCCCCCCCAACACTTTTGTCTGGTTGTCTGGTTAAGCACAAACTCTGTAGGTATGCTCAAGTCGAATATATTCTGGCTCCTATGTTATCTTGAGAAATGAACAGAAAGCAACTGCAGAAAAAGTACAATAGTGGAGTTCTGCTGATCTCTTCTCCTATCTCATCATCCTATTCCCACTTGTACATTAAAACTTCATATATTCAAAGGTAAAAAACATATTCAGCAGGAGAAGAAGACAATCTTGTTTATTCTTTTAAATTTAAAACTACTCTATTGCTAAGAATGTGTTTATGGCATAAAACACCATACTTAACCAGCCTAGAAAAGATGTTATTCTTTTCCCAGGAAGGGGAAATAAATGGTTTTTATAATCAAGCTACTGAACTCCCAGACTTGAGAATTATCCTGATTCTAGCTCAGTCTGTGGGAAACTGGTTGAGTACATAAGACTCACTGCCTACTTTGTCAAGCTGGAGGTTTTCTTTTGTGACAGAAAAGATTTTTACATGCTTGCTGATGGTGATTATACTCTGAAACCTCAGAAATGAAACAGTAGTCTCAGATTTCTCTCATTTTATTTCTCTATATCCCTGTTCCAGTTGTGTACTGCGTAGGCTGTTTTAGTGGTGGCTGGATCTCTTACTCATGACTTACTCTAACATGGTGTCCAGTCTGAGACAGAAACTCCCTCCAGGAATTTAACAAAGTAGTTATTTATTCTCCATTTACGTTCTTTTTCTTTATTTTGCCCATAATTTCCGTTGTGGCATATGCACTTTCTCCTTGCTCCTTGTGTATTAAAGTAGCACACACTTTATGGTGTTTTTATACATGGGATTTTTATAGGAGAAAGAAGAATAGGGAACTAACGGCTGTTCCATAATTCTTCATTGTTTGAAAGCAAATTCTTTTCTGCTTAATAGCAAGCAGATGGTTAACTTCCCTTTTTCCATTTTGTTTCCTTATGCGTTTTTTAGTCCTACAATATATTATTAGTCAATATCTGGATGCTTGCTCTCTCTGCAGAACAGAATGACAAGAGTGGATATTTGTACATGGAAACTTGCTTTATTCTAATATCATCTAATAACTTTCTAATTTTATCCCATTTGTTTATTTTTAATTAATTTCTCTACATTTAATTGTCAGTTCTGCTATGTTTCACTGCTCTGGGAACACAGAGTTGAATCTTATGAATCCAGTGCTGAAATGCCTCTTAATACTGCAAGGTCAAGACATTGTAAGGGTCTGTTATCAGAAAACTTAATGTACAATGAAACTGAGCAAAGATACTCTCCATACAGATTTTCTTACTTGCAGTTTCTTAGAAGGCTTTGCAGCCTTTTAGGCAGCAAAACTTGCTATTTAATTTTGATGGTCCTTCATTGATTTTGTTGATTCCAATATCTACTTTACTGAGGATATCACAAAATTCTGACTCTTGTTTAGGAACCCACATAAATTCTTTGGAAAACATGGCTGCTTTTTAAAATTATATGTTTTTTAAACTGATCTCATGCCTGGCCTAATTTTATGTATATATTATTCTTTTTATTATTATTATTATACAACAAAGCTCTGGAAAACAGCATGTCACCTACAGTTAAACTTCCTACTTCTCTGTATCTCTTCATCTTGACCTTTTTGTCCTGCCTTAGAGTTTTTGTAAGGTTCCATGCAGGAAATCTTGTTATCTGTTTCCTTAATTAATGAAGAAGTGCATTATAAAAAAGAAGAGATTCAGAAGAGTAAATTGACATAAACATGATTTCACTTAGCTTCATTGTTGGTGCTCCTTTAGTATTCAAACTTAACATGCTGATAACCATTCTGACTTTACACAATTTTCCTTTGTTTTCCTCACAGTACCATGAAATCTCTTTCCCCTTAATGGGAATTGGTGCTAGTGTTGCCTTCTGTGTGCTCAGTAGCTGCACCCAGTACTTGATTTATGGTGTCTAAAATTAGCTGGTTTTTTACTGTCCTTTCTTCTTGATATTTTCTGAGTTCACCAAAAGTGTATTAAGCTCTACTAGCTACTACTGTAACTGATTTTTATCTCACAGCTGAAAAGCAGTACAGAATGTTCAAATCTTTGACATACCAAAATCTCTTCTAAATTTCTTCATGCTATGCCTCTTCTTGACCTAGCATTTCTAAATAAGACAAAAGTGGAAATTCTTGATGGGGACATTATCTAAGTGTTGCTGAATTTTTTTCAGGTGTTTAAGCAAATATATAATGCTTTTTCTGATTGCCATATTTTTGTCTGGGAATCATGCACTGTTTCCTTAAGACATAGTTAAACTACTTCTAGAATTCTGATCAAAATTTTTGGATAAATTTTAAGTATAGACCAATGAAGATAATCCTGCAAGCAAATATGTTTTATAACATTACATGTCTGCATGGGAACAGTGCCATTACTGGACCCTAGCTCAGCACAGATAATGCCAAGGAATGATAATTTGTTGGAGAATGTATTTAAATTGGACATTTTGCTATACTTAAGACTGATTAAAACCAATAATGGATTTCTTCCACTCCTTTGCAGGAGATTTAAATGGATGACCACCCAGCAACATTAGTCATAATTACATGCATAAATCCTCTCAGTACTGAATTAGCCTTTCATGGAAGTAAAGCAGTTTACTTTAGTTTAAAAATGTGTCTATGATACTGGTTTGAAGGAATTGTTTCTGAATATTATCACACAAAAATTATGGGTCAATTGAGCATAAGCTTGCATGATCTAAATCCACAATATTAAGTTTTACAGCATCAGGAAGAATATTTCTAGCAAAACTAAAGCAATTCTAGATGATCCCTTCTCTTTTGTTTTGCTTTTAAAAAAATCAGCATATGACAAATAATTCTGACAGATTTCTGTAGGAAAATGATAGCTATAATTTAAGTGAGAGAGATTTTTCCTGAAAAAAATAGAAAAATGCTTTACATTTTAATAACAAACAATAAAAATGGGAATTATATAAGGGCAATACAAAAAAAAGTGAATTATGTAACAACTATTTAAATGGTTAACACGCTTACCAATCATCCATTCATTACCAATCATCCAATCATCCATCAGCCCTTATTTCCTACATAGAAAATTGAAACAATCAATAGTACTTAACATATCATGACTGACAAATGCTGAATTTTAATGGCAGTTATATGTAGATTATTCTACTATACCATTTATTAATTCTTGATGCTATGAAGCAGATTCCACAGACCTCTTACATCGAACAGAAAATATTTAGGTAATCATCTTCTGGAATGTCATCGGCGTACTATTTTTCCATATGATGCCATGTGAAAATTTGTCACAAGAAGAGTATGTTGCTTGCCTTTATTAACCTTGTTGTGAGCTAGAATGTATACTTTTCAAAAATAGAGTTATAGGTGTTAAACTTGTAAGAGAATAGATTGAGAATAGACTGTCTCCTCTCCTCTTCCATAAATGTGAATGATAATTGACTTTTTTGGGGATAAGGGACTCACCCTGTCTAGTGAAGTTCTGTTTCCCTTATTCATTTTTATAGGTCAGAAATAATTCATTTTAAAAGGAATTTGGATCTTTTCACATCTGCAATGGAAAAATTACTGATAATTATTTTTTTGAGATGATGGATTGTTGCTCATGTCAAAAGGGAGCTTGAAATACTGCGAATTATTTAGTACTATTAAACTATATTCCAGGAGGTGACATAGAAGGGGATCCATACCTTCACTACTTCCCATTGACCTTATCAGATGTTCATCCTTTTTATATTCAGAAATCTCTTGTTCATTGAGAAGGCATTAAGTTTATGAAAGGTTTCACTGATTTTCTCAACATGTTGTGGTTCTCTGGAACTCAGTGTCGTTGTCCTGTGACTTATCTGTTAACATTTAATAATCTGTTTAATAATCTGCTAATATTACTTGTGATCGCTAATCAAGGAAAAAAAAGCTACTAATCCAGGCTGCTGATGCTATCAGATAATCTGCTAGAGTTCTCAGTGTAACTGGATGCTCAGAAAACACAGAAAGAGGGGAAAATTATGATTCTTCATGCCTTACAGCGGCTCCTTTAAAGAGCTGTTCACTGAAACATTTGTTCAGTATTGAGTAAAAAACATAAAATTTTTAATTAACTTGAGACCTTTGAAAAAGTATCATAGAATATTAGAATGGCTTAGGTTGGAAGGGACCTTAGAGATCATCTGTTCTAATCTCCTTTCCATGGGCAGGGACACCTCTCATCTAGACAAGGTTGCTCAAGGCCTCATCCAACCAGGTCTTGAATATCTCCAGGGAGGGGACATCCACAGCTTCTCTGAGTAATCTGTTCCAGAGCCTCATCACCCTCATACTAAAGAACTTAATATCCAGTCTAAGTTGATTCTCCTTTATGGTTTTAAACCATTTCCCCTTGTTCTATTGCTGGACAATACTATGAAAAGTCCTTCTAGATCCTTCCAGTAGGTTCCCTTCAGGTATTGGAAGGAAGCTATAAGGTTCCCTGGAGACTTTTCTTCTTCAGGCTGAACAATCCCAGCTCTGTCAGCCTCTCCTCATAGCAAAGGTGCTCCAGCCCCTGGATCATCTTTGTGTTCCTCCTCTGGACTTGTTCCAACAGATCTATGTCCTTAATTTCAGTGTGTTTCACTGCATAAAAACAAAACAGCAAAATCTCTAGATGTGAGTGGAAATACTCCAGGTTTTCTAGTCCAGCATTTTTAGCATCTGTGAATACCAGATGTTTGCACTTAATATATCATGTTACACACAGGATTTGCTGCAGCAGAGAACAGTGATTCATTGATTTTTGTAAGAAATGTCTTATTAACAGGGCTGTAAACTTTAAACTATTTTTGAAAAAAAACTTTTCCAGTCAGTTATAAACTCTAAGTTTAAAAACAGAATTCTAATTACTCACTATGACAGACATGTTTGATTAGCTCTTTATACTGACGGACAAAGTCCTGGTAACAGGATGGTCACTGTATCTTGTGATTTTGAAATTGCACTGATAGTGCCTCCCTTGTTAGAGAAACCATTTATCGCTTTCTGAAAGGGACCTGCTGATATCTGTGCAAGTATTGTATGGAATATGAATGTGAACATATGGATGACGCCTGCTAAATTTCACTACAAGTCATCTGGAAGAGAAGACAACGTATGTTTGAGTAAACACAGAATTTGGTTGGCAGTCTACTGTCATTCCAAATCCTTGGCCGTCTGGTGTCTGGGAAGCAGAGAAAGAGGCACTTCCCCTGAGTTCAGTGGAACAACTTCACCAAGTAGCACAAAATTACGTTTTGTATGTGTCTCCAGATTGGTGAAAGACAGCTTGTTTGACATTCAGGGGGATGAAATAGCATCAAGAAGAGATTTCCTGAACTGATTTCATCTTTGCCAGCTTGCAATGTCATCATGTGTTTCTGGCAAATAGAGTTTGCATCAGTTCAGTTGACAGGTCCTCATGAATTTTAATATCTAAGTTCCATATTCATATTGATAGCATTAATGTTCCCTGAAGCCTTTTTATTTTCAGAAAGAATATGAATATTTCAGAAATTTCTTTCCCTATGTTTGTTCATGTGTGTTTCTGTATGCATGTGCTGATCACAGGTATGATACTGTGGATACATCAATTTTTAACAGAAGTTTAAAATTATTTTTGTCCTGACAAAAATAAAAATTTGGGTCCCCTATACTCCAAGTGTATGGTACATCTTGTGTTTTTTTAAAGAATTTTGGTTTTTCCTAGTGTAAAAGAGATAAAAATGTTTATGGAAATACATACCATGTCACATTTGATTCAGGTTATAAATCTGAGGAATCATCCCCAACTGGGATGAAATGGAAAAGCTCTAGTGGAGCAGAGAGAATGATCTTGGCCTAAAACATACAGAGATGTATCCTTTCCAAGAGGAACCAATTTACACAGTGTCAGCAAAACTGACAAACTCATAGAAGTTGTTTTCAATGAGCTTTGAGGACAGTAAAATCTATGGAAACCTAATCCAACTGGAAATAGATTTTCGTATTAACATGGCAGAAATTTCTTACAACACATTAGTCTGAAAAATGAATGCTCAGACAGAATTCTATTGTCCCTGTCATGCAATCTGAGTGACCTGGTTTCAGCTGTCTTTTTGCAGTATTCCTGTAAAAGAGATAAAGATCTCAAAACTGTGTTCCTTACAAACATAGAAAGATATTCAAATAAGAAGCTTAGCTCAGATGAATTTGAGGAACTTGTGATCATTCTCATATTGTCAATGAAAGCTGCAATACACTTCTGAGCACTTAATATACAGTCCTTTAGGGGAAAAATAAAGCAAAACCCTGCTGCATGCTACTAACTTGGCTTTAAAATCTGAGCTGTGAACAAATGAATTATTGAAAAATATAGCCAAAGAAATAAAAAAATTAAAATTTTTTCAAATAGCTTTTTATGTTGTGGTGACAACCAGGTGTGTTATCAACATCTTTCTAGCTACAAATAAAAGGCACAATATTATGAGAACTGCTATGGGAAGAGTTAAGTCCATCCAAGCCAGACTCAATACATACATAAATAACATAAACAATCCTGAAGTTCAAACACATAAAAAGCTTAGACCAAATATAAACTATAAAAGTGATTTTTTCTGTTTCATTTTACATTTTTTTCAGCTGTCCCATTTATCTAAGTCTTCTTAAATGTGAGGCATTGTGCCCAGGTGCTGAAACCTTTAATATAAAACCACTTAAAGCAAACATCTTAGTGATATGAAATCTCTCTCAGTGTTGCTGTGTTTACTGATGTCTCCTATTTTACAATCAAAATCTTAAAAAGAAGGTGTAATCTATTACAGTGCCAGAAAGTGTTGTAGATAGAGCTCATTCAAAAACAGGTTTTGCTCTCCATATTATACTTTGCTTCAGGAGACTCCCTACAACAGGAAAGTAGAGCTGCTCTTTGTTCATGGGACTAAATTTGACTGCCCATTGTCAGTGAAGGAGGACTTCTGCTGATATCTTTGTGAGTAAACAGGGAGCTGAATACTTTATCATTTCTTATCATTCCTTAATGGAACAGGACAAAAACAGTACTACAGAACAGAGTAGTTAAATAAGCCTGTGGCATGTAAGAACTCCACAGTGATAAATTTAATAATAATTTCCACCTACTGTAAACATATGTTGCAAGTTTATAAATAGTGTCTTAATTTTGAATTGATTAGAATTCCATGCCATTAACAGCAGGAAGTCTAGATAATTATATTTTAGAATGAAATGTCTAGGAAAAGACATATCTGTTGTTATGACAATTAAGTTTATGATTAATGATAGAAATGACAATATACAATATTTATATACAATAAATATATACAATATAACCAGCAAAAATTAACTGCTTCCATCATGAATGACAGTATGAAACAGTGAATTAGTTATCAGAGGTAAAAAAGAGCTTGATAATCTTGTTTTGTTTCATGTTGGTATATCCTCATGTCTTTTCCTTGTTTTTGAGATGTAAGCCTTTCAGCTGCTTCATACTGTGTAATATTAGAGATTAGTAGATGCAAAATGAAGATATAAAGTCAAATACGGTTTTGTGGGAATGCTAGAAAACTATCTTGATGGTATCACTGGTGTAATTCGAAAACGTGGAGTAACACAACTACTTTGTTTTATTAACACAGAAGTTATTAAAGTAAATTCACTTTTCTCTGGGCTAATAAATAACAGATTATCTTAAGTAATATAAAAATCCTTACAGAGCAGGTGAAACTGCTTTTAAAGTTGACCTGAATTTGGTTTTAGATATGTCCTCATATCCAGTTCCAGGAAGAATTATTTGCTTTTTTATTGTTTTATGTGACCTGCTTCTGTGCCTGAACCCCTCCAAACCTCTGCCAGCTGATGATTTGGGAGTATTGCAGTGGAAAATCTCCTGAACTGCACCAGAAGGAGCCTGCTGACAGAACTAGCAAGACTGGGGGTTTTCCAGACTTCATTCTCTTTCAGTGTGGGGTATTTGCATAAAGAGTGGCTGCTGGAGTGAGTGGGCTCTGTTATGTTCAGCTAACATCGTCAGTGTAATTAAAGCTAAACTGACTAAGAGACTTAAGGGATGTGAGCAGAGGAAACTGACATTCCCATCCATCAGAAGTTGGAAGTTTTACAACTGAGGTTTTGAAATGTCTGAAAATGTTTTTAAAATCTACCACCACAACAGACCTTTTCAAAATAGAGGTTCTCGACAGGATGCCCTTACTTAATTGCTTTTCACAGTAAAGTTTCCTAGTGGTATTCATCATCTTAACATACTGCATTGATTTTATTTTTCTTTGTTTAACTGGTTGATGCTTTTCATTCGTGACTTTACAGGCAGACTTTACAGGCAGGTACCAGGTACCCTGCATCATGAAACAGATGAAACCCTTACATACCTGTTTCTTTTTGCAGCAAAAGATTTGTTTGTTCTTTTGTATGTTTGGTGAAGACTTTATTGAATGACGTTGTCTATCTCCTTTTATTTTCTTTCCTTCTTGATAACTTCATAAATCTATCTGTTATCACACAGACATTGCTCTGCCTATCAATCCAGACATGTCAAGTAGAAGGAAAAAAAGCTCTGACAGAAAGCAAAAGGTCTATGGATATTTAAAGAAGCTATCCCATAGCGTTTTGTTTTTGTTTTTTTTTTTAATAAATTTCTAATAAATGAACGTATTTGGAAGTATGGGCATTGCATCACCCAGTGCCTAAGACTGAAGAATGACATTAAATTTTTAAAGTTCTCCATTCTCTTGTGCACTTTATTAATAACATTTTCTCCCTAAAATCTGCAGTCAGCATCAATTAAGAAGCCTAGGTTGTACAGAACTGTCTTCTGAGTATTCTTATGATGGTAGATCTAACTCTTTACTCTTTCTCACTCTCTCTTTCCCTGAGATTCCTTCCACCCAGCATATTCTTTGTTTCAGCACCTCTTGAAAAAATCTCAGTTCCTTCTTTTTCCTTTCCACTTCCATCTGAGCAAGAGACATCAGGCAGTGTGGCAACACACATGCTGATTAATTGGCAGGCCACTCAGCAGAGATGTCTGATAATTTTATACTGCAATTTTAAAATCACACTGTAAATTAATACAGGGCTTAATAATTTTGTATTCCTGAGGAGTCACAGGGGCAGATTTTGACAAAAATGGTGGCAAGCTGATACTTTTGATGCTTCATTCTCTTAGCCAACATAGTTATGGTCAGGCAGCCTGTGAAGAGGGGAGCTGTCGAACAACAGAAGGGCTTGTGAAACTATGATAATAAATTAAAATATGGTGCACACATGACTAAGTCCTCTTCTACACTTATAATTTCTGACAATGTCAGGAGTGGCTCCAATTCCAACTGACCCTTCTATATTTGGAAAAAACAACAACTAAGGAGATGGACTGCAGGAACAAAAAGTGTAAGCCCTTTTTGGCATTCAGAAAAAGCCTGCTGTTCAGTGAAAGTGTCTGCATTCTGAAGATGTTCAAGAAACAGTGAATAGCCTTAAGTGCCTACACTGAGCTGTGCACTGTAATAGAAAATAACTATTCATGAACATTTTGTAATTATTTTCTCTCTAACAGTCCTGGCCATGTTCTGTTTGTCAGTCATAACACCTTCTATAGCACCTATCACTCTAAGATCTCTCTACTCAGCGAGCAAGGAATATAGTCTTTGCCTGTGGGGTTTCCCTTCAATCATACATTGAAAAATAGCTGCACCTTCCATCAATACTCACATTCTTTCGCTCCAGAATGCATACAGGTTTCTGCTATTTGCCTTGAAAGCATTCCCCTTTGTTCACACCCCAGAAATGCAGGAACAATGGTGTCTTTACTTTGCACACAGTACTGCCCCACTGTGTTTCAATTAAGCTTATCTGCAATGAAATAAAGAAAAGAAACAGTGTGGTGCCTAATGAGGCCATGTCTTAGAATACAAACAAATGACTTGCTTAATGAAAATCTTTAAAGGCAAGTAGTAGTCCTTGCTTTAAAAACAAGCTAACAAAATTCCACTTATTTATTTTTGTAAAGCAGCTTTTCTGCAAAACCAGGGATTCTGACTGACATAAATGGGAGGGGATTGTAGGGAGGTCAAGACTCAAATCAAGAGATGTGAGAGATGGACAAAATATCACCTCAAAACCAATTTATATACTCTTTCTGTCAAATAAAATGTTAAACCTCCATTGCCACAGGCATCCCCTGCTAGAATCCTATGTGAAACCTTAATGACTTCTGCAAATAATATCTTTACTAGTTGGAACTTCTGTTAGCAATTTCTGCTTCTGTTTCACACACACTAAATTATATAAATGATTTATATAATACCCTACAGAAGGCAATTGAATATTTTTTTTTCTATTTAAATGTTTCAGCAATTACTAAACTTGTTTTAAATATATATTATGCTTAAGTAGTGGTTCAATGATCGTTTTGTTTGCTTAAGCAGTATTGTAGAAAGAGACAGTGAATTTTGTATTGTTGGTACACTTTTAGACCCAGTTAAAGAGTTTTATCTACATATGCACTCTACGTAACAAATGTAGAATTCATAATCATCCCAGAAAGAATAAATGAGGAGTGCAAACCTGTGCTTGCACTCATCTCTCTCAACCACTGATCTTGCTTAATAATTAACTTAAATGGAATTCTAGATGTTTAGTGCAAAAACCCTCACTGAAACACCTGTTTTTGTGTGAAGATCTCATAATGCAAGATGCAGTTATTTCCAATACAGTTTTTGAAAGTGCTCTAGCTTTTCAGGTTTCTAGCTTCACTGAGTTTGAATTTTTTATTTCTGTTTTCTGGTGATGACATGCATGTGACTAACAGTTAACATGAAATCTCCCAGAACAGAAGGGAAGAAAATGGTAAAAGAAAACAAGACAAAATCCTGTGAAAAGACAAAGGTAAATCTAAGCTCTCAGTAGATCGATATTGCTATATGGTATTCTGTTAACACAAGAAATCTTTTACAATGATAAAAATGCTAGAGCAAACACTGTCAATAATTTTTTTTCTCTTGAAATAAAGATTATGGTAACAGTGAGGGGAAATCATCAAGTCCAAAAATAACAGCTTCAAGAGAAGAAAGTAAACTTGTAGCCTACACAAGAGTTTAAATTTTCAAAGTTCAGTTTTGGCCCAATGCCTACATGCAATCCTGTTTCACTTCTGATTTTCACTTTAAAATCTGTATCTTGCTGTCATGTAAAAATAGGATAAAAATTCCTTGCAACAGTCTCATACGCATATTGAGCATTTTAGAATTAACTTTGGAGATATTTGTTCCTTGGGGCACATAACCAAAGACATAATATAGAATATTTAAGACATAATATAGAATATTTAATGTTTAATATAGGGTGACTCATTAAAAAAACAAATCAAACCAAACCAAACCAAATCAAACCAAACCAAAAACCTAATCAAAATTACTAGCTCTATGGTCCTAGAAAAGAATATTTGCTATACAGCAGAATAGCTTATTCTTTATGCCCATAACTTCAGGACTAAGGCTTGTGGTCCTCCATGTAATTTTCCTAGACTCCTTTTTCTTCCATTCTCTAACCAAAAAAGTTTCCTACAGACATCTCCAGCTGTCACTTATAAAACATCTTTTTCTCATAAACAAATAATGAGCAAGAACCAAATTATCAAGGAAAAAATTCCAAGTACTCCACTTTGATGGAGCTAAAATTGTGGGGTTTTTTTCTTTTTAGAAAAATTCTGTTTACTATTCAGTGCAGTCTGGAAAGTACTTGTACAGAAGCAGAAAACGCCGGTAATCTAGAAATACAGTGAGAATATATAATAGGGACTTTCTGATAACTCTTGTGTGAAAAAAAATTCCCATATTAATGTAAACAGATGTTATAAATCTTTTTAGATTGTATGATGATGTTTATAAGAATTACATTAGAGAAAATACAGGGTTGTCAGGTGCTATGGAAAATACATACAGGTACATATTTGTATTTACCCTGTGTAAATATATAAAAAGTAGGAAAAAAAAAAGTGCTGAAATTATTCTGCAGTGAATTTATTTGTTCCTATTCCTGCTATATCCCAGCTTTCTGTTTCTAACTCTCCGTATCCCCAAATTAGTGTATTTTTATGTTACATTCATGCCCTTTGTGGACTACACGACACATCATTTAGTTGTACAATCATTTACTATTCTTCAGTTATAAGCCTTTCAGTAGGCTTACATATCAATTTCAAAATTTTTGACATTCTCTCTTTGAGAAATGACACTGATATAAAGTGTATCAATGTCAATGACAGCATCAATGTCTTTTGAATTGAGCAACTTCATGCAATCCCAAATAGTCTTTCTCTCACGCTTGGAAGATGCTTTCCTTATATAGATAGAAACTTCTCCACAATTTACAATTCTCCCTTTTTCTTTTCTGTTTCGTTGTGGGTTTTTGTTTGTTCTTTTAATTGTTTTTTGGTTTTTTTTTTTGATTGTTTGTTTGTTTGTCATTGTTGGGTTTTTTTGTTTGTTCATTTGTTTTTCTAATGGAATAAAATGTGATGGTCAAGTGCAAGAACTGAGATCATAGCTTATGATGGTGACCAGCACTGTAACATTTCTACTTATATCTATGGACCTATCTACCTATCTGTTTTATCTACATGTAATTTCCTGTCTTCACTTGAGAGTGCACACAAAAGCAGGTCATGGTGAGATGGGCAGCCACAGGACTGTTGTGCTTTTCAACATCTGCAAGTGTGAATTCTTTTCATACAACATTATTCAGAGATTCCTGCAGTAAATCAGAATTTAGGCTGTCCTGGGACATCTTGCTCATGTCACACATGAAAACTGTGAATCATTAAGGTATGGAGCTTCTGTTTGCCCAGTATTTTTCCATATGTGACAAGAGCTTGTTGGGACCCTGAGTGGCCCAGAGTACCAGTAGCCATTCTCACAGTCATCTAAATTGTGTAATGATGTTCATATACTAATGGTCATTTTGAGCCTGTAGTTTAGACAAGGTATGTTTTGCACACTTGGAAGGAGAGGCTAAAGTGTAAGCCATTCCTAAGATAGAAAATGGTGCATAGTTTCTCTCTTTGTTAGAATAACCTCTGATGCTGCCGCAATACCAGTAATAATTATGGAGACCCTTAATACCCAATAATTTTTATGGTAACCTGTGGATCTCACAGCTTTTCAAATAGAAAAATTCACACGAGGTTGAGAGGACTACTAATTTGAAGGAATATACATTTGAATATTAGTTCACAATATTCACACATAGTTCACAATAATATACACGTGCAACAGCAGATCGTTCTCAGTTCTGCTCAACCTCCTTAGAGTACCAAGAAAGGGAGGGACTCAAGGGAATAGGAATGGAAGGTGATGACCTACAGAGGATCCAACACAGAAAGAATTATGACTGTGACTTAGGGAAAAGAAGAAAGGTAAAATTTCAAAAAATGAATGGTAAGTGTAAATAGAAAGTGATTATTACAATATTAGCATATGCCATTAATGTCTGACTGATAGGTAAATGATTGCAGCTTGACTGAGATGAGTGCCAACTCATCCTTAGGTGGTACTAGAGAGCCAATATTTGATTTTTCTTTTATGTAAAAATACAAAAAATTAATTTTTTGTATCCTCTAAGGCTATCTATTTTTGTACCTCATCCCAGTGTTTCAGGCTTTTGAGGGAACAAAACATTGATATATGTATAAACCAAGCAGCTCCCAAAACAGGAAAAACTTGCTTCAACAGACTGTACTACATGACACACATCAGAACCACTTTCTGAGTAGCTGAGAATCTCCTCACTATGCCACTTATCCACTCAGACACATGGCATCTTATAAACCAAAAATATCTCTCTTGTCTTCAAGGTTACTATAACCTGGGCTTGAAGTCCTGAGGAGTGGTTTCCTAGGAAGCAAGGGACCTGCTGTGATCCCAGATCAGGCTGCCTTGATTTTGCCATTACTGACCTCAAGAATTACAGAATCACTTTCAACCCAAACCACTCTATGATTCTATGCTTTCCCCAATACAATTAATTCCACAGCTTCCCCTTCTCCTTCATGTCCAGTGATTAAAATTATTGTACTGGAAGAAAAATAAAAACACACTCAGAAATTCACTCACAACAGAAGCCAGAGACAAGCTAAAAAAAAAAAAAAAAAAAAAAAAAAAAAAATTAAGAACTCCTGTTGGCCAAAGTATTTGATATACAATGATATCTTAAATAAGATAATTTAAAAAAAAACAACCAAACCAAATAAAAAACAAATCAATAAAGCAGCCAACCATACAAACAAAAACCCAAAAACAAACCAAAAAAACCTCAAACACAAACACATTAAGAAAATAATAGTTAAAGTAATCATTGCATGTTTCCATACTCTGTAACCAGTGAGCCAAAGGACAAGAAAAACTGAAAGGTTCTCTGTACTCAAACACTTATTGGCTCTAATGAAAGCATTTTCCCCAACTGTGCAATCAAAGGGACATAATATTGTGTTCTACATTGCCCTGCTTTTAATACTAATATTAATGTTTCTCAGTTCAACACAGTGCTTGCTCTTATCAGCTCAGATAGATACTGCAGCTGCTTGGTCCCTTGTAAAATGGTATTTCAAATTGGCAGAGGAATTAATGAATATTCATAACTATTCTCCTACAATCCAGCTTGAATACCATGAGACAGATACTTGCTGTGTGTTCTTGTACAATAGAATGTCATCAGTTACTGAAACCTCTTGTACATACAAAGGGCAGTTGCTGTAAATGAATCTAAATGTAAATTGTTACAGAGCAAATTGTTTCCCTGCCTTTGACTCTTTCAGCTCTGAACTGGAATGCTTGGAGGCTGTAACAAATAAAAAAAAAGTGTTTCCCAAGTGCTCATGGAGACATGGGATTAAAATGAAGCATGCATGTATATTCATGAAGAAAATGAGAAAAGCTATTCGTATTTAAAAAAAAAGTCTGAGACAGTTTTCTGTCATTTCAAAGGATTCTTTTCAAAGTACCTGCTCACGATCAGGTACCTTCTCATCTACTCACCCCTTTAACTCATAATTACTGCATCTTGTTGTCTATGTGGCTAAGTGCAAACTGTTTTCTATCCTTATCAAACTGCTTTTAAGTCCAGGAAGTATCAGAGTCGAGACTTAGATACAATGTTTTTGAAGCTATCACTTCAATCATTTTGTATACTATTTATACACATAATACACATAGACACTACCTTAAGGCAACATTGGCACTCACACAAGGCACTCCAGTGGATGGAAGGGCATCCAGATGGATAAGAATACTGCTTTATTCATAAGGACAGCCTTTCTCCTTTCATGCAAGCAAGCACATTTCCTCAGGTTCTGAAACACATAGCACTCTGAAAACTGATACTCTCCTTATTTATCCCATTAATAAATCTAGCACAAAAGGGACTGCAGCTTTGCTTCAAGATGAGCTTTCCAATTCCGAGGCTGCTGATGCTTGACTCACTCTTTTTATTGAGTTAAAAAATCTGGGTGGATGAACCACCTTTTTTATTATCAACATTTATTAAGGATGGAGGAAAGGCCTGTTGAAATGTGCTGTCTGATTGTAAATATATAAATATTTTAAAAATTTGTCTTCTCAGTCTTCCTTTAATACATGACTTGCTCATTCATTTTAGTGTCTGCACTGGAACCAACTAGAAGTAGAACTGCAAAAATCCATATTGGATACATTCAGCTAGTTAAGTTGAATGGACTGATTTTTGGGAAATCTCTCTCTTTGGCAAGGGCAGGAAATTCTGGAAGTCAATATATAACCAGAAGCAGTCCTTCCCACAGTGAAGAGTAAATTTAATTGCAGCCATTATGGTGATCTCCATACCTGTCTCATGTCTTATTAATATCTATTTTGTATTTATTGATTCATGAGTTCATATGGGAATATTCAGTTTAATTTCTGTCGGTGAATGTTAGGGAATATAAGACCATAACATATGGTGCCACGGTTTTGACAAGAGGAAGAACAATTTCAAAACACTGTCCTTCTGATATGACCAGAATATACTTAGGAATTTTAGCATTCAGATAGAATAACACAACAAGAAGAAAATGTTTTAGTTAAGAGTTTAGATAAGTATCATTTTGGAACAATTCAGCCACCTAGCCATGGGTAGGCATGTATTACTGTTTGCAAGAAAGCTCTGCTTGCCTTTCTATTGCTTCTGAAGTATATAGGAACATATATACGTGTGCCATTGGGCCAAACAGTTCCCTTCAGGGACCTTCAGGTCTTGCATACCCTGTAGTCTTTCACTATGCTCTTATATGTTCATATTTAGACTACAACTCATGCTTTTCCTTTTTAAACTAGAACAAATTATTCCAGCAAAGCTTTGCCATGTACTCGGAAGAATCCTTTACGGGTGTATATGGAACTGTATGAAAGTTGGCATACAAAATTAGCTCCCAAACCACCTTACTAGTTTTGCAGTATCAGGTATTGAAATTACTTGGAAATAGCAAATTCTTTTCCAATAATTTTCTACTGGTAAAGTGAGAAGAAAAAAGAAGTTGAGTTGTGAGAAAATAGCACATCAATTTGTAAGTGCTCATGTCAGAAGAGTAACACTTAAAAGGAACAGTAGTGCTTTTTCTCATTTGCAGCTGCCCTTTTAGGTCAGAAATCAATAAAAACTATCACCCTGAAGAGGGTGTCTATGCAAACCTAAAAGTTCTGCAGAAAGTATGAGCTAATTCAACATTTAGTGATCTCATCCCCTCTGAGTCTGTTCTGAATCCTTTTGGCAGAAGGAGCGGTGCCCAGTGTGACTCCCAGACAGAGTCAGACACTGATTTAAACCAGAAAATGACCTGGAACACTGAGAGATACCAGCTTTCCTTGTTATATCCCCAAGAAAAGACTTCAAAGGTGCTCTGCAAGGGCAGTTTTACAGCTCTTTCCTATAGATATGTACTTTTTAGGGCTACTTTGTGTTCAATTCACATAATAAGACCAGGATTTCAATTTTTAATGTAAGAAAAACAAAGGTGTTTCATAAAATATTCTCTGAAATGAAAGCCACTCAGATTAAAAAATGAACAATCTTTTACTTAAGAAATTTACAGTCTGCTTCTCATTTTCTCTATTCTCTAAAATCAAGATGTCTTTCTATCACTGACATACTAAGGAAATGCTGTCTGTTTCTGACAACCAATTTAGATTGGGACAAAAAACCTGGAACTTTTGTAAAGGAAAAACTGTATGGTAGCAACAACAAAACTAGGATTCTCATTGTGACACTGCAAATTGTGACAGATTTTGTTTTGAGAACAGTGAAATATTGATATTGTCCAGGCTGTGGAAACAGTAGGAACACTTCAGAGTTTCCAAAATAAATATGTTCCCAGACCTCAGCCATTGCAGACTTCAGTGAGAGAGCTTGATTTTTGTGACACCAGGTAACCCCCATCCCAGCTGGAGGGCTTGTGGAACAGCCAGTTGGATAGCCTGGGAGACCAGCAGCTCACCAGGTGAACAGCTGGGAAATCAGATGTCCTGGAAAGATTGGCAGTCTACTCATCAGGCAGCTAGCTGTCAGGAAAGCTACCCAGGAGGCAGAGTAGTTGGTCTCGCCAACCTATTTCCCTGTATAATTTCCATCAGCATTAACAAAAACAAATAATGGGGTTGACAGTATTACATCAGAATATATATACACATTATATGATCTCTAATTCAAATCTTTCTGCCTTGTCCCTTCATCCCAACAGTCCCTGGATCATAATGCTTAACAAGCCCATTATTTGAATATGTGAAATTTTGTCAACATTATTACACCTAAGGGGATGGACAAGCATCTCACACGGCTGTCATATCTCATTATTCTTTCTTTCATTCTTTCCAATCTTTCTCTTCTTTTCTTTTTTTTTTTTTTGTACATTATTTGTCTCTAACCAATACACTATAAATTCAGAGCTATTGCCCTGCTCTTTGAATATCTTAGCTTGATCCAGCACTTTTAAAATCACAAAATGATTTTGGAAGGTATATGGGTGAGGTCTGAGTTTCTTCCCATATCCCCATCAACCATTCACATAAGCAAAATGAAGGCAGTTAACAACTCATGCTATTCATCCCAAATATTATCAAAATATTTTGCAGTCCGTCCTCATATTTGTCACATTTGCTTTCCTCTTAAGACCTTGATTTTAATGAGGCATTTTTATTTAAAATAAATTTATTAAGGGGATTCAGAATTTTATTGGATATCACAGTTGATATTGCTACAGGGAAATGAAATGGTCTGATAGCTTTTCGTACTTTTTAACAGCAAAAATTAGGTGGGAGATACTGTTTATTTATCATTTTGCCCTTGGCACTTTTAAGAATGACTCTTAAGACTGTTTATAGAATTCTGTGTTGATGTGAAATACAGTGTCTGTCAGAGGTAATAAAATACTTGTAAAATCTGTTTTCAGACTGTGATTAGAAACGATGTAAAATATATCATCCCTTGTTAGACTGAGACAAAAGATTTTACCACAAAATTTAGGCTTTAATTTTCCAATCAGAAGTAGAAATCTTATGTCTATTGTTTTGCTCATAACTCAAATACCAGACAACGTACATTTACACTATTTCAAATTTCTGAGAATTTTAATGTTTGAAGAGTACAAAATACTTTTTGCCTGCCAAATGCACACTTAAATCTCTGTGTGCTGGATATATTTTTTTTATTTCTCTGTGTAAAAAGAAATATGTGCAACCACCTTGCTAGAGAATAATAATAAAGAACTCAAAAGCAGTCTTGCAACGTTGTTTCATTTGGACAACCAGAAATTTTGTCAGAGAAGAAACCTGAGGGTACAATAAACCCAGCTGTTCAGCCTTCCTTCCACCACCATACTCCTATTTGGTTTTTTTACCCATTTCAGGTTAACATAAAAGCAATTCCACAGAAAGTTTCCCCATGCTGCCTGCCATCTGTCAACAAACCCAATTCTGACAGGAGTAGCCAGCATCTCAAGGGTGCAAATCAATTTAGTGTCAGTGTTGGATGTGTTCCAGTGCATTTCCTCCGCACAGATGAAAGAAACTGTGTCAACTGAGCAGTGTTGCATATGTTTTTATCTGCTGTTGGCTAGAGACTGAGCGAAAAACTACTGAATTCATTTCTCTTAGAATCTCAGATTTTCTCTGGTAGTCTATGAATAGCATGCAGCACATAGGGGAAGGAAATCAATAGGATCTATGGGTGCTTATGATATAAAATAAAACTGCTGGAATGAGTTCAGAGAAGGGCAATTTAGCTAGTGAAGGATTTGGAGAACAGGCCCTATGAGGAGAGGCTGAGGGATTCGGGAATGTTTAGTTTGGAGAAGAGGAGGTTGAGAGGAGACCATATTGCTCACTTGAACTACCTGAAAGGAGGCTGTAGGAAGGTGGGTGCTGGTCTCTCAAGTGAGCAACAATAGGAATAGAGGAAATGGCCTGAAGTTATGCCAGGGGAGGTTTTGACTAGATGTGAGCAAGAGTTTCTTTAGTGAGAGAGTAAAGAGGCATTGGATGGGTTGCCCAGGGAGGTGATGGAGTCACCATCCCTGGAAATATTTAGAAGCCATGTAGATGAGGCACCTTCAGGACATGCTCTAATGGGTGATACAGATATTGATACATATATTCTGGACAGATGTTGATAGTTGGACAAGGTGATATTAGAGCTCTTTTCCAGCTATGATAATTTTGCGATTGTGTGAAAGATACCTGGGCATGTATGGTAAGAACAGATATGGAAAATAACTGAGTGGGCTGTGATAGCAAAGAAAACCACAATGCAAATAATGGGTGGTAAATATAAAATTCATACCTCCCACAATCCTCTTAACCTATAAATTGCTTTGTAAAACTAGAATCATAGAATCATAGAATTAGCTGGGTTGGAAGGGACCTCAGAGATCATCAAGTCCAACCCTTAAACTAGCATACCTCTGTCATAATAAAGTACCTCTTGCTCTAAAGAACTATAAATTTTTTCATATAGCAATTCACCCATGTCCACCTATGACCTTTTTTTCGTAAAATTCAAGGTATATCAAATTTCTTGTAACTAGAAACCTGTCTCATTTACACCAGATGAATAGAATCACTGATGGCAACAGTTCAGAGCCTATGATTTTGACCTCCATTTTACCTGAGCAATTAGAGATAATAAAGGCCATGAAAAAAACTTTGGAAACATAAATTGTTGATGCCTCTTTTGATAAGAGGGCAATTTAATGATCTGAATTAGAGTTTGGAGACATGACCATGTTAATCCAAGTAAATCCTACTGCCACAGTTTGAGAGTGTGAGTCCTGACAGTTATCCGTATTTGAAGAGCAAGTTAGCTATACCCCTAAAGCCATAAGATGCAATGGATGAGAGGGAGCCATGTCAGTCACTTTCAAATACTAAACTTTCTGTATACAATCAAATAATTTCTTCAGAATTTGAAATATACTGAAAACCCACTTGTGTTTTACTGCTGTTGTGACTTGTTTCAGCATTTTCCTAATCTTACTTTTCCCTTCACATGTTCATGGCCTTTACACTGAATTGAATGTAACTTGCTGTGAGACTTTGCCTCCAGCAAACTGGCTCTGAACTGAATGGGACACCTCCAGCCTCCTGCTGATAATGTCCAACTGACTGATTTATGCTATTGACAGCTCTCCTCCTGGGCAGAAAAGCTGGAAAAATGAGTTTTTCCTCTCATTGGGCCAATAAAGGAGCAGTGAATCATTTACCTGGAACATCAGGAATTTGGGTGCACATAAGCAACACTGAGGTTCCCATTTCATCGTCATCCTTCACCGACCCACCATCCTGCACTGGGCCCTGTCTAGAATCTTGAACAAGAAACCTTTGCCAGACACCTCTGTGCTTGCATACCCACCCAAACTTTGCCTTTGTAACTCCATAAGAATTGCTCCTTCTCTAACTTAATTTGCTTTATCTCTATGGCATTTTCCTCTGCACTTCCTGCACAGTTCCAAGGACTTGTGTTAATGTCATATCTAAGAGTTGCCACAAATTTCTTCTTCATTCTCTCTAAAGAGGTAAAAAAAATGTAATAGACTATTTGTTTTTGAAAGATTTTGATGTTGGGTTTTTTAGTTATGTAATGCCTGCATTTATTTTTAAGATGGTATGAGTAGCAAATTCTAATTTTGGTAATATAAACTTTTGTAGTTTGTAATGCCTATTGCAGCTGCTGCAGAAACAACATACTGGTTCATATTTTGCAGAATAGCACTATATCACAGTAGTGTAAATGTCATATTTTGCCTCTGGTCAAGTTAAAGGACGAATGAAGTGAAACTGTCTGGAGGTGTGAGGTCATCCTCTAACCTTCTTGTCTCATGAATATCTGAGGTGGAATTTTTCTAAGATCCCAGCCTTGGCTGAAGAGCTCACTGCTGGAAAAGATGAGACTAATCACAGACTGAACCACTTTCTGAATTACAAAATTCTCCCCTTTTATTCACTTTCACTCAGTGAAGTTTTCAAGAGCATGCAAAACAGTTCAGTTGATTCATCTTCAAGTGGAGAGGAAAAGAAGAGTGGGATGTTGTTATTTCTGTTTCTTAATACTCAGCTATTATGCTTAATGGTTGCCTAGGAAAATAAATAACTAAATAAAAGATTAGATAAGAATAAATGAAAGTAACACTTCACACATCACACTGCCAGCTTATGAAATTAAATACCTCTGGGTATTATGTACTCAAATATGTGTAGAGGAATATAAAGGGAACCAGATAACAATGACCCACATCATATCTGTTAAGATAATCAAATCCTGTACTTATGGATGCATATTGATCACTCCACTGCAGATATTATTTTCTTACTCTAATGAATAGTATATCACAGAATAATCTATGTGTATTTTTCATATACCTTTTAAATACTGTGACTGGGGAAGCACTTGATATATTAATGCAAAACCCAGAAAATACAACCTAAAAATGTAGGTGACATTTGAAACATTTACCAGAATTTAAAAGAACTTGAAAAGATATCCCAGAAAAATGCTGCATGCATTATTTATCAGTACTTTGGGACTCATGTAATGTAAGATACTTCTAAGAAAATAATTCAGAACAGAAAAAATACAAGCACAATAATGATAATGATTTGTGTCTGGATGCTGAATACTATCTTCTCAGCAAAAGAAAAGGTGAATTTCAACAGCAAGGATCATGGCTGTGGATAAAACAACACTAAAGCAAGTTCTATTTATGTGCTCTATAGGGAAAATAAAATATTTAGGATTACCACTGTCTGCTAAGCAACAAGCATGAACAAATGATTAAACAATGCACTTTTGTGGTGAAGTAGGTTAAATAAAAAGAAACCCCCTGCTGTGTAACACTGCATTTTCAGTTCAGCCAGGGCGTAGTTATAGAAAAGTGACAGGTGTGATTCCATCACCTTCATTAAGAGTAAGGTTTTATGTAGCTGGAGCGCACCTATAGACCCATGGTTTATGCTTCCTGTTTCATGAGACCAATATGACATAATATTTTTATAAAATATTTCAAACACAATCTTTAAATAATGTGGATGTGTTTCTCCACTACTCATATTGGAAGGTAATTGTAGACCACCACTCTAGTTTCTAGTCCACAATTATGTCTTTCCCCGTCTAGTGTCACATCATAAATATTTATGTATGTGTGCATATATACGTAAGTATATATGTATATTTCATCTCAGGATGTTACTTCTCAAGATATTTATAGAGGAAAAATATCTTCAAACTTACCTTTTTTAACTTTAATCAATATTTTAAAGTGTAGAGTATTACATTCCACCATATTTTACAAGTAGAACAATTTGCTGTTCTTACTAATAAAGAAGTTGTTTAAGTACTGCAGTAGCAACATCCATCTTCATCCACATCACAGGTTTGAAGTTCTGGTGCTGCTCTGATGCATTAGAAAAGCTGCTGTTCTCCAGAACCTGAAACTTAAACTGAGAGTTGCTAGCAGCTCCAAAGTTTTTCCTGGGACATTTGAAGCTTCTCCTCTTATCATTATGGCTCAGCTGCAGAGCTGGTAAGAGCTTTAAGAAGCTGCAATAATGCAAACTGAGCAAGGCTACTTTTAGCATCATTATCTTCATGCCTTCTTAAAAAGGTGGAATGCAAAGTTATTCAACATCCAAAGCATTGTATTGTCATGGTCTATAAATGTGTTTGCTGGCTGCGTACTGTACTTTCTTTATCTGACCTTGCTCATTCAAAGATGCACTTGTTATAGCATGTCAGTCACTAATGAGGCCTAAAGTAATTGAGCCTGATTGAACTGGCAAGATGCTACCTAATTATAATGATAAATGGAATTGGCTGATCAGCTATGGAGGGTGAATGGCATCGAGAAAATTAAAACAAGGTCACTCTGTGAAGGAGAACCACTTTTTAAAAAAAAAATAATTTCCTTCCATTCCACAGTCCTACAGATTTAGACTTTTCAGCCTACTACATCATCAGGCATTCAATGTTTAACTGTAATGGGACTGTGTAAGACAATGGAACTGTAGACCAGACAAGCAGTGGTCATCTCTTTCCCCTAACTATGCTTCAAAATGCATAAGGAAAATGTTAAAAAACATATGAGGGAAGGGTTAATAGATTTTATAAGTCCATAGCTCCTGGGCAATACCATCCACACTCATTGTCCCAAAAGCTTACAGATTTTGGGCCTGTTTATTTTTTAAGAAACCCCTTGCTAATCCCATCAACTCTTTGTATTTTTTTTTTTAGTGAGTCCAGAGGAGGGCCATGAAGATGATCAGAGGGCTCGAGCACCTCTCCTATGAAGACAAGCTGAGAGAGTTGGAGTTGTTCAGCCTTGAGGAAAGGATGCTTTGGGGACACCTTACAGTGAACTTTCAGTACACAAAGGGGGATTGCTAGAAAGAAGGAGAGGGACTTTTTAAGAGGTCATGTAGTGAGAGGACAAGAGCTAATGGCTTAAAACCATTGAAGTAGACAGAAGAGAGGAGACTTAGGTTAGATATTATGAGGAAATTCTTCACTATGGGGCTGGTAAGACACTGAAAGTGGTTGTCCAGAGAAGCTGTGGAAGCTCCATCACTGAAAGTGTTCAAGACAAGGCTGGATGGGGCTTTGAGCAACTTGATCCAATGGGTGGTGTCCCTGTCCATTTACATACACTGTAGATGTACCTGTCTTCATCCATTTATCTGACCTTGTTTCCCCAAATGAACTTAACAGCTTTGTTTCAAGTTATGTACTTGGCCATGTCTCCTGGGTGGATCTGGTTCATCTCTCACTATGTTGGAAGCTGACTATAAACCCTATTAGCAGCAGCTGGGTCTGTCCTCTCTGTTCAGACCCTGTGAGATGTGTCAACTGGTAAGGGCACCCACTGAGCCAGGGTCACCCTTTTTTTCCAGATGGTCCTTCCACATAGAACAGACCTGCTCCCACTGCCACCAGGCAGGCAGGGGCTTCGTGAAGTTCAACTAAAGAAAATGAAGATACCTTCATTTGGGACAGAATAATGTCCTGCAATAGCAGAGACTCAATGCATAGAAAGTAGTAATACAGGAAAGGATCTGAGCGTCCTAGATGACAAGAAAGATGCAAATAATCTGAGTACCCTTGCAACAAAGAAGCCCAGATAAACACTGAACTGTACTAACAAGAGCCAGACAGTGGAGTTGAGTTATCCTCCCCCTCCATTGTGCACTTGTGATACTACAACTGGAGTAACACATCCAGTTTGGACACCCCTCTACAAAGAGACATTGAAAACCTGAAATAAATAGAGGTGAAGGGTCCTGAGATGGTCGGAACCGAAGCACATGAATGAGGAGAGGTTAAAAGACAAGTTTCTTCAGCCTGAAAAGGAGAAGGCTTATGGGATATATTATTGCAGGCTACCACCATCTGATGGGAGATGCGTAGTAGTAGAACAAGGTTCAAAAAGTTGCATCATGGGAAAATCTGATTAGGTATTAGGAAAATAATAATAATTTAAAAATTATAAACTGTTTTGCTACACCATGGAAGGTGTTGCCTGGGGCAACTATGGCAAAATCCAAAACTTCACTTGAACAACCTGATCTGAGCTGGTTTGGCTTTAAGAAGAGGTTGTAATAGGTGACCTTGCGAGGTACTTGCTGTCCTTGATTATTCTGTGAATCAATACTACTCTGTGGTGGTGATCAGCATGCAGAAGTACCAGTCACAACAGATTCTAGATCCAGGAGAGAGGGAAAGATGTGTGCCTCTCAGACAAGAGCCTGAACTATGGAGCTTCTAAAGGTATATCTCTGCCTTCATTAGTGTACCTCTCTGCTAATCCAGAAACATCATGGCAAATACATATACACAGCTATCTGAAAATTCAAACCCTTTACACAGAAAGAATGATGAGCGGAAGAGTTGTAGACTCCTTTTCCCTCTCAGTTCTTTCCAGTGAAATTGTAAAAGATTGGGCTAACAGTTCATGTATGTGTCTTCCAGAAGCTGAAGAAGGCTAGGTAGAAAAGCCAGATGTTAAGTGACTAATCACGATTTCAAAATCTTTTAATAAAATTTTTGTGTGCTAAGTGAATTCAAGGAAAAGGACAGGAAATTATGTCAGAGGCTTTGGGAACCACTTAAATGAAGATTGTTGAAGTTCAAAAATTGCCAGCTTTAGTGAATCTCCATGGGTAAATTTATCTCATAGCTGCAGATCATATTTAGAAGAATAGAACTAAAAAGAATTGATTCATAAATGTGTTTAGGCTTAAATGAAAATAAGATTTTTCTATGTTAAGTTCAAGACGACTGTGCATTAATATACAGAGGTTCATTTTAAGAAGATGTAAAGAAATAAAACCTGACACCCATGTATCTTTTTTCCATATGTTAGCTTTCATGTTGCTTTATGCTTTTGTTTGTTTGTTTGTTTGTTTTCCTATTAAATGTTAAAATCTATTATAAACAGTCAAATTATTTTGGTCTTGACAAATTTGATTTTCATAAATAATCTAAAACACTAACCTCAAAAATTACATTTTAAATATTTTATTCTAGGACTCATTTTCATACAAACAATAAAGATAAGAAATAAAAAGGCAGCATTCCTCAGAGACCATGTAGCTTTTTAAATGGCTACATGCCAAATGTTGTCATCCACTACAGCTACAATATATGTAAGCTTTCAAGCTTTCATTACAGATATGAATATGAATAATATTAATAGGTACATTCTATTATGAATTAAATTTCTAATTATTATTTATAGTTCTGGGATTCTTCATTAGTATTATGGACTTTTGATTTACATAGTAAAGTTATTATGTTTTGTAATTAGACAGCACATAAACACTGTTCACGACTGATGATAAGAATGGTTCACTACCTCGTCATTACTGAATGTCATGGTGATTAATAATGTGTAGATTTTATAATATGGGAGACTTGCACACAGCCAATAACTTCATGAGCATAACAAAGATCTGACTGCTAAATTTCAAAGAGTTTTAAGACCCAATCTCAATGTTTACTGGAAAGCAACTCTTGTTTTTGTGGACTTGTATCTTGTTTGTCTGTGTCTTGTGTCTTGTTTGACTAGTGAAAACTGGGAAGAAAAAGAAAGACTGTGGAACATATTTAGAAGATGAACCAGATTTCTCTGATTAGTGTGCAAAGATATGAATGCCATTCCTCATCAAGGAAAAATAACAGGTCAGTAATGAATGTAGAATACTGTCATTTAACATCTGAGATGAGAATGCATGGGAAGTAAAAAATTCATACCCACTTGGAAGTACAGCAGCTCATTACTGAAATTTCCAAGAATAATAAATAATGTTTTTAATTTAAGAATTTACTTTCTAAGTGTGTGGGACACTTCTGTATGTAGTTACCTGATCAAGCAGCCAACCATCTGACCATGGCTGTTCATGAAAAGGGATGTGCCTGCCTATTGCATTTTTATAATAGGTTAAAGAAAAAGTCTGGGTCATTTGGAGTACCTTGACCACGTACCTTGTTAGAATATGATGCAGATATGAGGGAAGACTTAAACTCTTCTGGTGTAAGACACATAAATTGAAGTGTCCACATAGAAGTAACTATACTTGAAGTAGACATCTAAGACTGGATTATAATCTCTGGAGGATTTGCCAAAATATTCAAAGTTCCTTTAGTCTCTTAAGCAGCTCTAGTGCTCCATTCATAATAAATTTAATCTGTCTAGGCAGATTCTGGGTACTGAGGCCACCTGGCAGAGACTGGCATGCATTTATGCTAATTAAGTGTCCTGTGTTTTGACCTACAAACTGTCTATTGTAATGCTCCCTGTACCATTTTAATAGCTACCACATGTCATGAATTGTCCAAGATTAATGATGGTTGGAATTAGTCAAAGTAGAGGCAGAAAGTGTTCTCACTGTTACAGACACTTGCTTTCCACTGCCAGAAGCATATCAGGTCCTGGCTGAATTTGTCATGGTAGAAACAACATACCTGTCTGCTGCCACTTGAGGTGCTTAGAAAGTCCCATGTGTCCTGTGGCTATTGCTCAATAAGGGGAATTCCCTACTATGTCTCCTATTTCACATCTTTCAACCTTGTGTGGGTATCTTGCATAACCAAGAAAATCTCAGAGGACACCAGAGAACTGAAGGTGGTCAAGGAATGAACTTCAGGTGAAATTAATGCTCTGTGGAGTCCTTCAGCCTTTACATGTTGAAGCTTTATTGCCTTTAATAAGGGTTTAGGAACAGAAGTGACATGCAGTTACTTAATCTGGTTTTGAAACGTGCCCTGGATGATGGGTATGTTCTGTTAGTTTGTGGGAATAAAATGATTCTTTAAAATTTAATTAAAGCTATTTATTATTTCTTGTCAGCAAGACTGTATTATATTATGAACGCTTCATTGTTACATAGTTTTAATTTTATCTGTTATAGAAATGTTAATGTTGATAAATTTAGTTGCTTTAGAAATATGGACTGTGCTACAGAGGAATAAATTTAGGCAGCTCATTAGGCAAAATATTGAAGCGAGTTAATATAAGGAGAGAAAAGGTAATTGCAATGAAATACTGTACATGTATAAGTACACAGCATGTGCATCTGTTTTGGGATAAGAGTTCGACTTTGCAATAAGAATTTTGTTACCTTAGGGAAAAGACAAACAAAAAAGCCCACCAAACAAACAAAAAACAAAACCCAAGAAATCAAAAAACCCAAAACAGAGAACAAAGAGAAATTCTCACTCATGGTTCTCAGCAAGAGATATCTGGAATAAAGATTAGTTAGAAACAGAAAGAAACCTCAATCCAGTAACTGATAGAGTATGGCTTGATCACTAGGTCTCTGTAGAGCACTATCAGAGCTAATAGAGCCCCATGTAGCCAAAAAGGATCTGACTGTAAATGATCAATTTCTGGGTTATGGTTTGAAAGAGGACCATTATATGTTATTTCAAGAGATAGTGATAAGGAAGTATGTGGTGAGGGAGAATACTGAGAAGCCATTCTGAAAAAATTAACCCCCAAAACCCAATAGGTATTAGTTACTGACAGACATTCACAGAGAAATAAAAACTATGCAGTTCCTGTAAAAACAGAGAAAGGGGGGAAAAAAATTGAAAAAAAAATCTAGATGTTTTGGTAAAATAATACTTATTAATCCTTTACAATTTTCCATAAATTTGGAGAGAAAATGTTCTGACATTTTACACATTACTTATTTCAACATTATTAGCAGCTTCCAAGAAACTTTGAAGAAAGCTGCTTGTAATGAAGTTAATAATACATATATTTTATCAGGAAAGGTTACATCTGTCTAGCATTTTAATTTGGCCACTTCTTATTAATGTGGTGGTAAGAATTATAATAAAAATCATTAGATCAGGTAGAATGACTCATCCATTACAGCCTAGAGAAAAGTCAATATTGACACTCCCAGTGATCTCACATGCACTTTTCATGTATAATTGCTTGACATTATTATATATCTGTGATAATCCTTTCCAGGGCACAAACTCCTGTAAAGCTAAATTCAATAATTCTCATAAGAAATTACAACTAGAGGATGTGAGTATTCTTGACAAATTTTAGATTAGCAGATGAGATGATATTTAAGCACAAGAGGTGAGCAATGATTAAAAGAACATTATGAAGCAATCACACTATGGCTTCATGAATGCATCATCTTTTTAACAGTTTAGGTTTCTATGATGAACCTTGGATGATTGCTTCAGCTACTCTGAAACTCCATTGCCAAAGATTTTTTTGTACCAAAATTAATGGATTCAATTCTTCAAATATTTCTTTACTAAACTAGCATTAACACTTTTGCAAAACAAGTGTAGAGCTGACTGCTCTGCAGCCCATTCCATATGTAGTGTTCTG